>NC_056733.1:1831460579-1831535579 GCF_019279795.1 Protopterus annectens | reverse complement strand
TGCCTCTATAATCTGCCACACTGCTTCATGACTGACTTTATCAAAGGTTTTAACTATATCACGTGCTACCAGTCTTATTTCTTCCTTTTCTTTCAGTATTATTTCTACTACTTATGTCATTATAATTAACACTTATTTTACCTTTCTTCATTTAGTACCATACTGTATACCCATCCCATGCCACTATACAGTCAGTATTCCCTAGTGTTATAGGCCTCCAATTATCTTTTCTTTCATCCCTTTTCCATATAAATATTATTCCACTACATCTTCTTCCATTATACCTTCCTTCATCCATTCATTTAAAATTAAAAAAATAAAACAAAATTCTCTTTCATCTTTATTAATGTCCTTATAATATATCAGTTGATACCACTGAATACTGGTACTGATTCATTCTTATTTTATCACATTTTCTATTTCTTCTATTGTTATATCATATTCTAAAAATGTCTTTATTTTTCAGATATTTTTCACTTTCCATTCTTCTTGCCCATCCATTTTCTCTTTTTCATACATTTTCTTAGCAAAATTCTCTACCACTTCCATAATACCTTCTTGTTTTTGTTTTATGTATCCTTTGACATCTAAGATAGCCTCCATCCTTCCTTCTCTCATTTTTAGTTATTTTCTTTAATAAGGGGAACCTTTGCATTCTTTCCTTTCAGAAACAATATCTGCCTATATAACACCTTTTTTGTTACTTTTTATCTATTCTTTTCATGCATCTGTTTATTTCACATATTTGTCACTTCCTTGTGCTATATCTTCATCCTAATTCTGTATCGTATTTTCTTTTTCCTCTTCTTTCCACTTCTAAATATATCTTTACACTTCTGATTATATATCACCCACCCTGTCCGTTTTTTATAAAATGTTGTCATTGTCATATGATCTTTCCATAATATTTTTATGTTATCATTTCTTTCTCCTTTATAAACTGCAGTTAATCCCTTTAGCTCTTTTCCCACCTTTATTATTTCTCTGTGTTCTATTCTAGCCCATACTGATCAATGATCTCAAAACTTGGTCATCTTTACTCCCCTGCTATTTATTTCATGGCTTTAGAGTGAACTATATCGTCAATTTCAGTTTCAAAATCCCCTTTTATATGTCCATTCTGTATTCTTTCTTGCTTTTATACATCAACATGTTATTAATTCTCTTAAAATCTTCATATCCTGCTTTATTATTTTTTCCTTAGGTTACAGTTAAAATATCCTACCATCACTATTAACACATTTACTAAAATTCTTTTTTATTCTCTTCAAACAATTGTTTTCTCTTTGTCATATCAATATGCGTCTAAATCACCATTACTCTTATACATTTTGTCTCATTCTCATATCACTACTCTTCATGGTACTACTATTGTTATATATAGAAATCTTATTTCTTACTGTTTATAAGAATTCCTAATCCAGAACATTTCTCATTTTCTACCAACCAAATGATTTACCCCCCCATACTGCCTGTATTCTTTTTCTTTTTTCTTATGTGTTACATTTGGCATCTGTCAAGCAAATAACATACATTTTTATTTATTTTCCCATTCCACCACCACCACCAAACCTCTTATATAATTTCTAATACTATTCTCATTTAATGCTAAAATTCTTATATCATACTTTTTCCATTTTTTAAGTGTTTTACTTCCAAATCTTGTATTGTTTCCTTCGTGTAAGTCTACCACAAACTGATATTTAACTATCTTGTTCTTATTCTTTAGTCTCCACTTCCCCCTGTTATTCCTCTTCACTTTCTAAAACTGCCAATCTGTTCACTTCTTGTACATTAACAATAATGCTTTAAACAGCTCTTTCTTCACTCTAACTACCTTATTCTTTATCCTTTCTTTAGTATAATCTTCCATATACCAGTTTCTCTTTCAACTTCTGTGGTAATATTTTCTACCGTTTGTCTTTCTTCTAAGCTTTCCTTTTCATATACTCTGTCTTTTTTTAATATGGATTAGTCAAACCAGGAGTGTCCAAATTATTTGCATTTTTCTACAAAGAGGCTTACAGTTTTTTGCTATATGTTCCCTCTCCTCACACTGGCCACACCTTTATTTGCTATAGTCTTGTTCTAAATGATTTTCACCCCATAGAAATAACATGCTTTAGGTTGTCCACAGTAACTAAAAATTTAAAAGTTATGTACTCACCATCACTAGGCATCTGTGTTGTCCATTTTCATTCTTCCTCAACAAATGGGTTTAGATCCAATACTTAGATCTGACACAGTCACATACTCTAGACTTTGGATCCATCTCTCAAGCTCCTCCCTCTACCCATAATGCCATTGTCCATCCTCAATATTTCAGACTGAGTTTGCTGCCATCATATTCAGATGCAGGGTCCTTCTCTCAAGTGATCATTTTAGTGATTTGTACATGATTTTCATATTTTTGCCTAAATAATTATTTTTTTCTTTTATTTCTCAACCTCCCTCTTGGTGTTACATTACACTATAGTGTCAGTTTCCTTACTATATTTACAGTATTTTTCTTTTTTAGCATAGCTGGTATTCTCTATTTACCTTATAACACAGGGTATTTTCTTGATTACCATTGCTGGTAATCTTTTTTCCTTTTCTAACTCTTTACTTTCTGCACTCCTCTCAATTTTGTAATTCCCATAATTGCAGTAGCAACCTTCCAGCACCACCATCCTGTAGCTCAAAAGAGTATGGAAAGCTCCCTGTTGCCCTGGCCTAGTCATTTTGAATACTACCCTGTGTCTTCCGAGAAAAGAGGCCATTGGCCTAGTGGAATTTGCCTGGTCAACAAAGTGTAATAATAATAATAATAACATAATAATAATAATAATCTAAACATTTATCTTTTCTTGATTGCCGTACCAGTGAATTTGACATTTCATAATTTTCTTTGCTAATCATTCTAAATACAAAGCAAACAACAAAAGAGCAAGAGGACATTTCTATCTGGTTCCTCTGTTCAAACAGAGCTTTGTACAGAGGAACCCTACCACCTTAAGTCTTTGCCTTGGACAATTCATATAACCACCTTATTAACCCTAGTATTCTGTCAGGGTGGTAGAAAAATATGTATTAGTAATATGCATGCTTAGTGCATTCGAGGTTTAAAAGGGTTAATACATTTATTCTGTTTACACTGCATGAATCTGCACAGCTATTAGAAACTTAACAAGAAGCATTTGATTTCTGCTAAGGTCATGAAAATAATAAGAAGTATTTCATTTCTACTAGTGTCATGAGACTTAACAAAGAGTTATTGATTTTCTGCTTATGCCATGAGAAAGTACACAGCTGCTAGAAGCTTTGCTAAAGAACACAATGGATGCTTGAAAGTATAAACCGTAGTCAGCATTACTTGCACCTAAGCTAGAAATGTACCTTGAATCTAGGCAAAATGTAACACATATATTAGAACTGCACAATTGAAGAATTGAAAGTTTGTGGTGGGCTAAAATAAGCCCCAAGGCCAGGTTGTTTTTCTGAAATGTTTTGTAAATCAGCAGTTATTCTCAACTAGTCAGCAATTAGTCTAGTAACATTTTCTGTAGAACAATACAGAAAGCTGTGTCTAACTACGTCAGCAATAGAAGTAACATTTCTGTGTGACATGGAAAGAACTGTATAAAAATACCATACTAATCATTAATGTTCAGACAAACCATTATGCCAGCATGCTTTGTCTTCTTGCTGCAAGTTAATAAAGGGTGCCTTGCTTGAACCTTACGTGAATTGGTCTTTGAAGATTTTTCCTTTGACAGATTGGTCCCTCGAGCCGGAACCCTCTCTTCTCCTCGGATCAGACGGGCCAGGTGGTTGAAACCATACGGGGAAGAAACCAAATTGGTTCTTCTTATTTGAAAAGCCCTCCGACTGAATTGTCGTTCAAAAGAGGCCAGCCACTTTCTGATCTGCGACTGAAGGACGGGTCTCCGCGAATCAGTTGATCAATCATGTAGGCTCAGGCAAGGTAAATCTACTTTTCTCTGTTTTCTGTTTTAGATCAGGGACTAGATTTGTATTGTTTTTGTCAGGACTGAATTTTTCTTACAAGTCAGGGACAGAAAAGATTACTGTCTTGTCATAGATCAGGAGAAACAGAATAAGTAGGCAGTCATTCTGAAGAGACTATAACAAAATCCGTGGTACCACGTTAAAAAATAAGAGAAGTTACGTAACGATAAAAGGGTAGAAGAAAATGGGTAATAATTGCACAAAAAGACCCGAAAATCCGCTGTTAACAGAAGATGCAAAATACATGCAGTCGCAGCACACCGACAATATTAAATATTATTCAAAATGGGTTAATAAGTATGAATTTGACGAGAAATTAGAAAAATCCTCGCTTATCAAACTTATCAAACAGCTCAAAACCTATTCCAAAGGTCGGGTAAAAAAGCAACGTAAATTAGGAATTCCTCAGGCACACAGGTGGATTGAGGTAGTAAACCATAGGGAACAAAAGAACAAAAATTCAAAAGCAATGTTTTTAGACAAGGAGGACAATAACTTAGTAATAGCATCAGCACCTCCACCTCCCTTACCGGAATATGAAGCAAGTGAACAGGTTAGTCCACCCCCACAATATCCTGTGGTCACTGAAGAAAGAGGCATTATGAAAATAAAACCGTATATTAGAGATACCATCAAGACCAGCTCTCGAACAAAGGCAGGTAACTCAAATGAAGACATCGAGTTATGGCAAATGGTTAAGAATTCACGATCTATAAGTGAAGGAGAAGAAATATGTCCACTTATAGAAGTACCCAACCCTCAGGCAGGTCAGGACAATCAGGACCCAACTATTTTAGTGTATAGACCTTGGACTCCGGAGGATATCCGGAAAGCCACTGAGGGAATTCCCCATCCAAAAGTTAATTTTAGAAAATTCTCTGAAGACTTACAAGGAATGAGGCTGAGTTATAACTTAAACGGAGAAGAGGTAGAAAAGGTAGTTAGACAAATTGTGGGGCCAGATTGGCACATGATTAGTGGCAACTGGAATCCCCGTGACGCTGCACAAAGACCCCACCCACATAGCAGCGCAGAATTAGACAACAGAGTAAAAGGTCTTACAGACCGCATCTCTGAAAAATGGAAGCCTAGGGCAGACTGGACTTGCATTAATCAATGCATCCAACAAGAAGGTGAAACTATTGACCGGTATTATGCCAGACTATTAGAATGTTTTAATAACCACTGTGGAATGCAGGTTCCTGAAGATCAAACACAAGATTCCCCATATGAACAGCAGTTAAAGAATGCATTTTTAAAGGGCAGTATTGCACCTATAAGCGGTTTTATTACAAAACACATGGTAGACCATCGTACAAGCAGGTTACAGTCATTACTTGAATATGCTAGGCATGCTGAAAGGCATTTTAATAGCAAAAAGAAAAAGAAAGCTCAAGTATTTTCTGTAGAAGATGGAGCAGAAGTTTATGTAGTACAGTCAGGGAAAAAGGACAAGAAAAATGCACAGGGAAACAAACAATCTGATCAAGATCAGAGGACTTTGAAGGGCGAAAGAAAAGGGGTGAATGTTTTAAATGTGGTAAAAAGGGACACTTGGCAAAGGATTGCAGGAAAAATAAGAAGGCAACAATGGAAGACAAGGAGGGTGAGGACTGACTATATGGTAGTCAGGAATCACTAGAAGGGGCTAGCGAAGAAGGGACAAATGAGAATGTGATAGAGGGAGTAGAGGAAGTGCAGGAAGTAAGTGACAATGAAGAAGATGAAATATTAGACCTAGCTTTATTGAGCCTGGAGCTCTATTTATCAGACACAAAACCAGAAGTTACACTCTTGGTAGAAGGGAGGGAAGTCAAATTCTTGTGTGACTCAGGGGCATCACGAACCCTGATACATCCCTCCAAAATACCAGAAAACACAGAGACACCTGATTACATACTGGTTAAAGCAGCTAATGGACAGCTGTATTAGGAGCCACTCTCCCGTGACATTGCAATAACTGATCCAGTTTCAGGATTGACACAAAAAAGCAAAATTGTTGTTTCTGCAAAATGCCCAGTAAACCTCTTGGGCAGAGACCTCATGCAGCTATTTGGTATAGCAGTAGTCCCAACCATGCAGGGTATGGAAGCACAGCGACAAACTGATACCTTTGCAGTGCAATCGGAGGGTGAAATGTTTTATTGGTACAGCCAGGACTTGGTTACGACTGGTCCAGGGACTGTGACCGAAGAATTAATGAATGTAGCCATCAGCAAGTTCCCTTCCCTTGACATTGATAAGCAACACCTGTTGCACTGTACCCTGTATTATTGTAACACACCAGGACCTGATAAGGAATATGAGCAAGAATTTTTAAAAATCATGCAAACAGTTTGATATTACGTAATCTGTACTGAGACACAGAAGGGAACAGTGTAGCCAGCTGTTCATTGCCCCAGGAGTTCTTTACACTTTATAAAACTAATCGATTACCACATGTTAGCTTAACCAAGAACAAAAATATAGAATGGGCAGACCTAGGAGAAAAAGTCACGAGATGGGAGAAACAGACAGAATTAGAACTGTCAGAACAGGGAATACAAATACAGAAGTTGAACTGGATAACTCAGACCCACCCAGCCATGCACTTGCAGTCTAGCAAGGACAGCTGATTAGCACTCCTATTAAAGGAGGAAGAGAATGCCTTACAAAATATACCAGAGACTCTCTGGTCAACAGGAAAATCAGATGTAGGACTTATTCGTACAGCGGGACCAGTAATTATCATGCCAAAGTCAGCATTTAGACCACAGAAAAGACAGTATCCCTTAAGAAAAGATGCAGAGGCAGGGATAAAGCCTATTATAGCAGCCTTACTTAAAGGAGGGATACTAGTAGAATCTCCCGATTCACCATGTAACACACCCTTATTTCCAGTTAAAAAAGCAAACGGAGAATGGCGTATGGTCCAAGATTTACAAGCTGTAAATGATGCAGTAATACCAAGGGCACCTACGGTGCCAGACCCACACACCCTGTTGAATGATTTAAAACCACAACAGAAGTATTTTTCTGTGGTAGACATCAGCAATGTGTTCTTTTCAATACCGATACACCCTGACAGCCAGTATTGGTTTGCATTCACATTTCAGGGGAAAAGGTATACATACACGCGACTACTACAGGGGTATTGTGAAAGTCCAATGATATTCTCACAAGAAATGGCAAGCAACTTGGCAGGATTCACCCCACCAAGAGGCAGTCAGATTTTACTTTATGTTGACGACACCTTGCTGGCAGCCCCCACCCAGCAGGATTGTAGAGAAGACACCATAGCACTTTTATAATTCTTAGCCACTGAAGGACATAAGGTAAATAAAAGTAAACTGCAGCTTTGGAAAAAACAAGTTAAATACCTGGGATATGTAATATCCAAGGAAGGCAGAACACTAGATGAGGACAGAAAGGTAGCAATTTTGCAAGCACCAAAACCCACTACCAAGAAGGAAATGATGTCCTTCCTGGGTACAACTAATTTTTGCCGGAGCTGGATTCCAAACTATGCTTTGCAATCTGCACCTCTGACTGACCTTATATATAAGAAGCCTATGGCAGCGCAGGATTTATTACAATGGACACCAGAAGCAGAATCTGCTTTCTGCAAACTGAAGCAGATAATAGCATTCTCATTAGTTCTGGGATTACCAAACTACCATAAACGTTTTTTCCAAACTGTAGATTGTAAGCAGGGTTGCATGACGTCAGTATTAACACAGCAGCATGGGGATAAGCAACGCCCCATTGCTTACTATTCATCACAACTAGACCCAGTGGCACGATCCTTACCTCACTGTGTACAAGCAGTAGTTGCAGCTGCAATGGCAGTACAGGCTTCGGCCTCAGTAGTCTTATTCCACCCTCTCACTTTGAGAGTGCCTCATGCAGTCGCGATTATTTTACTACAAGAAAAAGTGGCATATCTTTCCCCTGCTAGGCATCTTTCCTGTATGACTATATTGCTGAGCCAACCTCACATGACGATTGAGCGATGCATGACTTTGAACCCTTCTACTCTGCTTCCAACCCCTGCAGACGGCACACTGCACCGCTGCCTGCAGGTAATTGAGCAAAAGACACTACCTAGAAAAGATCTCACGGATGTCCCCTTGGATGATGCCGAGGTGACATACTACGTGGATGGTTCATGCAAAAGGGGTCCTGCAGGACAGAACCTAGTAGGATATGCAGTAGTTTCTGACAATGAGATTATAGAAGCAAAACCTTTACCACACAACTTATCTGCACAGGCAGCAGGATTGATTGCCTTGACACGGGCATGTATCTTAGCAAAGGGTAAATGTGTAAACATTTTTACTGACAGCCAGTACGCTTTTTCTACTGTACATGTTTTTGCGCAACAGTGGAAAAACTGAGGAATGATAACATCTACTGGCAAACCTATAAATCATGCAGTTTATTTTAGATCTTTTAGAATCTATTCAGTTACCTCAGAAAGTAGCCATTTGTAAATGCACAGCTCACACCAAGCAACAAAATAGGATTTCAAAAGGTAATGCGAGAGCTGATACAGCTGCAAAACAAGCAGCCACAGAAGTATTTCTTTTAAATGAGGAATTACAACCCTCTGAGATTTTAGACTTAGAAATGTTAAAAACAATGCAGACACTCACTACGCAAGCTGAAAAACAAAGATGGGTAAAACGAGGAGCAATTCTCGAAAAGAGGCTGTACATCTCTAAAGAAGAGAAACCGATACTACCATCTAATTTGTTTAGATATGCAGCTTTGTTGAGCCATGGGCAGTGCCATGTCTCAACAGGGGGGATGGTACAGCTGGTGAACCAGGTGTTCACAACGTACGGATTTACAAACTACTCTAAAAAATTTTTGTTTGACGTGTCAGATTTGCAACAAACATCATGCACAAGGGGCGTTAAAGCCCAAGCAAGGGAGTTTCCCTACACCACCATATCTGTTTCACACTATCTGTATGGATTTAATAGAATTGAACAAATGTGAAAATAAGAAGTATTGTCTTGTCATTGTAGATATGTTTTCCAGATGGACGGAAGCCTTTCCAACCAAAAATCCAGATGCAGCCACGGTGGCAAAAGTACTTGTCAAAGAAATCATCCCTAGATTGGGCATTCTGGAAGGATCTACAGTGACAATGGTACACACTTTGTAAACCAAACCATACAGCAGTTAAGTAAGCATTTTGGTATTTCTTTAAAAAATCATTGTGCATTCCATCCGCAATCTGCAGGGCTAATTGAAAGGCATAATGGTATATTAAAAAACAAATTGAGAAAGTTAATAGCTGAGACAGGAAAGAATTGGTTGTATTGTTTGCCCCTGGCGCTGTTGAGCATGAGAACTGTTCCGACTGCAAAAGGATTGACTCCTTTTGAAAAACTATTTGGAAGGGCTTATTATACACCCCAGTGGAAACTTCTCATATCCTCAGACCAGGAAGCTGATTTTACACTAGCTGAATATATGAGGAAGTTAATGAATTCTAAACATCTGTTGCAGTCAAATTCTGTTTCAGATAGAAAACAAACTGAGACATCAGAAGTGGCAGTGACACCCAGAGACTGGGTGTGGATAAAAGTTATAAAGAAGAAGAATTGGTTGTCACCAAGGTGGGAAGGTCCATACCAGATACTTCGTTCGACACCCACTGCAGTCATGATAGCAGAGCGAGCTTCATGGATCCACCTGACGCACTGCAACTAGTTAAGAACTTTGAACTGGACAAAAATCTTACCTCTCCATCGGGGCCCTCAGCACAAAGTCTGGCTACAAAGGGGGGTCAGATCAATAGGACTGATCTGTCTCAACCCCAGTGAAGAAACCATTGGTGCTGAAGGTCCTATTAGGGCAGAGAGTAAGATCACATGTCAAAAGCAAAAATGATGGAATCCAGAAAAATCCAAATACACCTACTCAGAAGAGTCGGAGAAAACAGGAATACAGAACAACCGTTTCCTCAGAAGTATTGCATAATCATCCTGTTGACTGTACTAGTGACAATAATCTTTTTGTTGTGGCCATTCCTTTTCCCAGCCACACAAACTGAACTGAATAAGCGTGGAGAGTTGCACGTAGAGTGGCACCCAAACTTCAACACTTTCCAGGCAATCAAATATGTGTATGCTGAGACCTTCAATGTTTCAAATTGCTGGATTTGCACTGCTTTGCCAACAGCATACAGGGGGTTATTGTTAACTTCAGTCCCCCTAGGAGACAACAAGACCTGGGAAAACTTAGTCTATAATACATCAGATGTTACATCACAAGATAAAGTAGCATTGCACTTTTCTGTCTTGTTTGTAATTTACTATCATTTGACAGAACTGTAGTTGTTTGAAACAAATTAGGTGAAATAATTTGACTGACAAGCAACTGACAATGGAAAAACACTTAAATGAAACTTATTAGACTGAAACCTCATTTTACTGAATATCAAATGACTGAAAGGTATACAAGTGTAAGTAGTATGTGATGGTGCCATTTCCAAGGATATAATTTATGATTTGCTACTGAAGTAAGTCTAGAAGATTATGTGTGGATCGGCAATGCTCCGGTCATGTCACACTCCCAAATTTATAGATGTTAATGTTTGCACCCCACCACTGACTCAATGTGTATAGTGTTTTTGATTTTCTCAATTTGACTGTGCAGCTGTGGAAGTACTATATATAATTAAGGGTTGTGTCCCCCCCCCCCCCCACAAAAATACTGTTTTATGTCATATTTTCTTAAATAGAATGTTTACTGCTATTTGTGATTCGGTGAAATGACGTTGCCTTCAAATGTTAAGTGGGTTTTAGTCAAATTTATTTTCAATTTATTTTAATTTGTTTACTGGGGTAGTACACTGATCCCAACAGACCATCTGCAGGCAAAGCATGGGATCAGTCAATCGCATTTCAGTCAAATTGTTGCAACTATTAGCCTTTCAGTCAAGTGCAGTTCCATCAAGTAATAGCAAACCTCTCTTAACTAGTATACACATACATAGTTTATGGTTCATAAGGTCGTAGGTGTTTACTCCACTAACAATTACAAGGGCCTTTTTAAACCTGGCTATGCATCCCAAATCTCTGACAAGTTCTGGCACCCTTGATAAGTGTAAGTATGGGCTTGGGAGATGAAGCATTCAGAAGCATGGGCTTGGGAGTTGAACCATTTACAGACTGCCTGTGTCCATTAGAGACATATATGCCAAACCAGGGATGAATTTCCTGTTCCCTAGCCAACTGTCCAAATTAGACTTGAATTGGGTTAGGAGGAAATCTGCTTTACATGGATAGGGAGCCGGTTCCAGAGAAGCGGTAGCCTCTGGCATACATACTTGTCTCTCCAGCAGGTCCTATTTATATCACAGGCAATTGCATAGGACATGTTACTTATGCTCTCTATTCTTTTAGTGAGGAACCTCTGTGGATGTTCCAATTGTTGGATATACCTGGTTAGGTACATACTAAAGGGGGAACTGTACTAAATGACAGGTCTACCAAATACAGTAGAACAATGATTTAATTGGACCTAGATGTGAAACCTTTGTAAGTTGCAGAGCATAGAATGATTTCCTCACTACTGTAGACACGTGATACTCAAAGGCTAGATTACTGTCTATGTGTTCCCCCAAGTCCCTGACTACTGGGTCAGCTCTTAGGGGTGTGTTGTCAATATGATAGTTACCAGAGGTGGATGACTTTCTGAAGGATACTTATTATGCATTTCTTGGATTTTGCTTTAATCCATGGCTCTGGCACCAGTTTTTTGTCTGTGTATGCCCTTCTTGGAGAACATTTGAGTTGGTGGGGGATTCAATGACATCTACTAATTTGCAATCATCTGCAAATTTAGTCAGCCAAAGGCCACTGATGTTGGCCTTGACTTCAGATAAGTAAATGTCAGAAAGGAGCGATCCCATGATCGATCCCTGAGGGACTCCACTTGGGACTGGCCTCTTTGTTGATGTGGACTCCCATATTCTAACTTCCAGAGTCCTGTCTGTGAACCAGCTGGCTATCCACCAGGAGACATAAGGGTTTGTACTTAACCTCTTGAGATTGTCAATAATAGTAAAATAACAGTATTAGTGCAGTGACAAGTCCGTTACTAGCAAGGGAAAACTAGCAAAACAATACAGTAACTGGAACCTTGAGCATGGATAAACAGTAGTTAGTTCAAAAATTCAAAGTTCACAACTTACTTGAAGAGTTACTTACTTGAAGAGTTGCTTTTTTTAAAAGTAATAGTTGTTTATTCCAAGAGTTAGAAGTGCTTATTCCACAAGCTTAAAATCCACAACTGAAACTTATCTAGGTAAAAGCGTCTTCTGCCCTTGCAACTTTTTAAGTTATGTTGTGGATTTTAAACTTAGAGAATAAGCATCAACTTTTTAAGTGCATTGTTAAGTTTGTCAGTAATGCTTGAGTGGGGTATTGTGTCAAATGCCTTGGCCAGGTCAAGGTAGGCAGTGTGAACCATTTTGCCCTCATCCATTGCTTTGGTGATATTCTCAAAGAAGCCCATAAGGTTGAGACGGCAGAACCTGCCCTTGATAAAACCAAATTGGGTCGGGCCAGGTGTCTGGAGATTTTCTGTGTCATAATTGACCATTTCCATGATAATTCTTTCCATGTCTTTGCATATGAGACTAGTAAGACTTATGGATCTGTACTTTCCAGGGTCTGTAGATGGCTAATTTTTGTGCAGATGGATTACTATTGCTGCTTTCCATTCATGAGGCATGAAACCTGTTTGGAGGTTACAATTAAACAGCAATTCCAGACGGACTGATAGGTCATGTTTCATGCTATTTAGAAGGCATCCTGGGATACTGTCTGGGCCCACTGATGCAGTGTTATTGGCGAGACAGCACTGAGGACCTGTTCCCTAGTGATAGTAGGGGGGAGTTATATTTCATTGTATTTCCTGAGGGAAGGTTGCGGGAAAGAGAGGGATAAAGCTGGAACTGAATTTGTCACCCAGTAAGTTTGCTATATCTTCTGGCTCAGTATTGGTAGCTACATTAACAATCAACTCTGCACACAATTGTGTTATTGCCTTTGAGGTTGCAGACATAGCTTAAGAATGCCTTATGGTTGTCCTTGGCCTGGGAGTCCAAATTTACCTTTGGCTTTAGTTTAGTAGACTTTATTTGTCCTCTGAGTTGTTTGTTTAGTTTGAGGAGTGTGCTTTTATCCTGCTGGGTGCTCCACCTCCAAATTTTTGCCATGATTCCCTTTCTTTTGTTAGACAACCTATTGATGTTTTGATTCCACCAGCGTGGCTTGTTTTTTGAGTTAGTTCTGTACTTCTTCCTGGTGGGTACAGCTGCCTGTATTCAGCTATGAACATGCTTGTACAGGGTTTCTGTGAACAGTTCCATGTAAGCAGCAGTGTCTTCAGGGTTCATGTGGTCTTGAAATTTTGCCAGGTTATCATTTAATAGTAAGAAGTTAGCCTTAGAGTAGCTCCTGAATATTGCAGGGTTAGCCAGGGTTCCAGATTTTATTTTAACTTCAAAGGAGACATTTTGTGGTCTGACCATACCAGAGAAGGTATTACATTTGAGGTTATGCAGCACTTTACCATATTAATGAGGACCAGATCCAGTATGGTTGCACCCTTGGTTGGTGTACTGACAATCTCTTCCTGGGAGTTTGAGTTTACAAAATCCAGGTATCTCTGTGCCCATACATTTGTTGTTGTATATGACAGTTAATAGTGGGGCAGTTAAAGTTGCCCATGAATATGGTATCAGGTTGTATCATGAGTGTTTCCAATAAGTTTAAATACCTGGCATATGTTTCCTGGGTCATAGAGGGAGACCTATATCTTGGAAGGAAACAGTATTGGATTTTACCTTTGGTGATTTGAACGTGGAGAAGCTGAAGTGCATTGTTCTCTTTGACCAGCTTTGTGGTGTATTTAATTTCGATGTAAATCAAGACACCTCCACCTTTAGTTCTTGTCTGTGTAGTAGCTGGTCTAAATGAGTGGAAGACAGTATAACCATGTACTGTCGGTGTGCTCTCCATGGCTTTAAACCATGTCTCAGTGACCACACAGACATCGGCATTCTCTACCGTGAAGACAGCTTCAAGGGAGTGGAGTTTTTACTGGTTTTAATATGGAAATGGGTCTATATGAAGCTGGATCTGAAAGATCTTGACTTTAATTCTGCAATACAGCCATTACAGTTTTCTTGCAACATGTTGATACGCTCCATCATTTTAAAATATTATTAGACAAAGTCCTGCAGATCTTATCATTTTCTTCCATCTTAACTTTCAAATTTCCAAAGGAAGCCATATGTTCCTGGAGACTTCCTGGCTGACCGATTATAAATTACTGTTTTTATTTCATCAGTTGCTATCATAGCTAGTAATGGTTTATTGGTTCATAGGTACTTACTAAGCTATTGATCTTTCAGGATCTTAAGAATCCTAGCCTTACATTCCCATGGTAGTTTTTATCCCTTATCAGAGATGGGCAGAACAAGGATACTTTGGGACATTTACATGTTGCCTCTATCCAGTTGCGACAATGGTGATAAATCGGGAAAATTTGTGATTACTCATCTATTCATCAAAATTATGTTTAAATATAGCTAGACAGATACTTTTATTTATACTGAGTGGAAGAAGGCACCATAGAAGTGGAATTCTCCATGATACATACCTATTTCTCCAAGATGTTCTCTTTATGTTGAAGAAAACAGGTCTGACAGGATAATGTTTTTGAAGCCCTATACCGAAGGCAGAGGTCACCTGTCAGTAGCCTGTATCATACTGAGAAAAGGGGCAAGGATTTCGGACACTGATTTTCTTAGTAAGGTAGTTTTGTGGTTATTCCATTTACAACAAGTATTTGGACAACTGTATTCTGGAAGGGACAATATACTTAATGATTGGCCTAATGAGTGCTGAGTACAGCAGAGTGATTACATCCCTGGACCTGGACATCATACTTTTAGATATAAGTTGTGTGATGGAAAAGGACTTTTTAGAATATTGGATACATGCAGATCAAAGTACAGTTTGGTATCGGCATAGCTTTCCAGATTCCTGACTGTAGGGTCAGTTTTCAGTGGTGTACTGACAATGTGATAATTACAGGAGGATTCATGCTTGCTGAAGGAAGCAATTATACTATTCTTAGCCTTAGATATGCACTAAAGACTTGCTCTTGGGAGACTTGAGGGGGTGTAAATGTGTATAAAAAATATTAGAATATTGCAGGGGAGTGGGGATGAAGTTTTAGCTAAATTTGTTAGCTAGTAGACCGACACAGTCTGCTGGGTCTGAGTATGTAATATTTAATATTTGCTCTTTACAGTTCTGGGAATTGTTTCTGAGATTTCTGAAACAGTTAAAGAAGGCTTTGTGGTTATCTTTCACTTGAGGGCTATTTTTACCTCTTATGTGGCTTTGTTTGATTTGACCAGAGTCCATACCTCTCAACCTCTTAGAGCAAAACATGTGGACAGATCCTGACAAAATTGGGGGGGGGGGGGTGAAGGCCCAAAAGTAGGGACATATTTCAAATATTGCTCTTATAAACTTAAAATGTTGCTAGAATAACAGGATTTGTCTTAGCATGCATTTTTCTGAAGAGTATGAAGTCTAAAACACAAATGTGTATCATTATTTAGTGACTTCAATCCTAAGATCACCCCACCAGATTAGCCAGAAAATCACATCTTTTATTAGGAACAGATCAAAAAAATGAGGTAAAAATCTGGACATTCTGCAAAAATCTGTACAGTTGAGAGGTATGCCAGGGTCCCAATTTCCTTGTTTTGTTTAGCAAGAGTATTTTTGGCATCAAAAAAGTTAAATGTGTTTTTGCATGTAATGATTTATTTTTCTTTTGTTATAAAGACTGTTTATATCAGGGTACCACCACAGGGGGGTTACTTTTGAATTTGGCAATGTATTTATTTCTGAAGAGGACAGATGCACTTATGCAGCTAATTACATGTGCACAGAATTTAGTAGTAAAAGATTCTGCATATGGAGTGGTGTTATTATGATGCAAGGAGTTTTTAAATTTAGAAGGTCATTGCTCAGTTTTAGTAGATGAGACATTGAATAATCTTTGAATACAGAGGAATTGGAATCTGCCTCAGGCTTTAGTCTGGTGAATGTGACTGATTTGTGGTCTGATTTGACCAGGGAGAAAGTCATAACTGGAAGGGACCAAAGGTGCCTCAGACTGGTAAGGACCAAATCCAGCTAAGTGAACAATAGAGTATGTACTGATGAAGTTCATAAATTTCTGGGCATATATGTTTGAGAGTGTATAAATCTTCCACTTTATGGAAGGTAAATTAAGTCTCATAGGAGAACAGAGTTTGGCTTAATACATAGTGACTCCATATTAATGAGGTAGGATGCGGAGGCCAAAGGGGACATAGAAGGGGTCTTATAGTTAGGTATGACATGATAAGGGGGTTGTTAATAGTACACTGGACATTGAGTAGTTCCAGGTTATTATCTTGTCTATGAGTCTGGAGACAATTTTTGTAAGAGTACAGAGACACTACCTCCTTTAGTACCTTCATCTAGTGCACCGAGCATGAATGCATGCTAGGTATTGAAACGCTGCACTGATGGAGTTCTTTCACTGGTCTTGAATAAGGTCTCAATGATTATGCATATGTCAATGTTTTTTCAGAGCAAGGAATGCTTATTAAGCCTCCTAGCACTGAGCACCAATACCTTAATGCTATCTGGATTCTGTTTTATGTTGGAAGCTTTAGAGGTCTGACATTACCTAAACAGGCACTGGAGATGGACAAGGATTTAACCAATATATGAAAGCCTTTTGGGGAGAGGTGTAAGCCATCTCTGGCAAAGCAGTTATGACTATCTACCAAACATATATATATATATATATATATATATATATATATATAGATAGATAGATATATATATATATAGTACCCTCTGAATAAGCTCAGAAGCTAAACCAATTATTTAAGACAATAATGTTTTGTTAGCATCATTGAGGCATCATTCTTGGTGATGGTAGAAAGCTGATCAAGGATAGGTTCATACCAGCCTCAGATACATATTCTGAGAGCTCCATTATGTCTCTCTTCATATAGTCCATGGAGGTATGTCTTAAGTCATTTGCAGCCATAGCTGCTATGTGTACTTGTGGTGCAAAGACTTAAGTGCTTGCATTATGTGGTGAATCCTGCTGCCTGACAGGCACCTGAAAATAACTCTGGCCTTGCACAGCACTATGGAGTCACCTGTCACTAGGATATTAGATTTTGTGGAGGTTTGCAGTATGGACTTTTTAAATGAGTCAGTGTGACTCTTAGCTGTATATTTCTGGTAGGTGCTGCCTGTATTGTGTACTTGTGAGACTGCTGAAGGTACTTGTTTCTTAGGTTATATTTATGAGGACTTTCTGGTCTAGGTGGGTTACTTTTAAGAGCCTCAGCATATGAACATCAATGTGATTGGTCAGAGTTGCATGTGTTTTGTTTAGTGTAGTGTTGTGTTACATGGCATTGATAACCTGCTTATTTGTCATGACTTTGTGTGAGAGCTTTGCCTCCAATAACATTGTATAACTACATCTCTCTCACACAGTGTCCTCTGGTTTAAATAGTAAGTGGTTCTCAGTAAATATGAGACAACTGCTACATTATCTCAGGATGCCCATTTCAACCAGGCTGGCTAAAGAGATGGTTGGAAAGTACAAATCCATGGTTCCACATACTTAGTAGTGTGTTCTGTGGGGAAATTGTGCCTATGAGGTTTGGAGGTGCTATCTGTGTTAGACAAGCAGTCTAGGCCTATACACAAAAAACAATGCACCACCTTGCCCCTTTGTGCAAATACTATTTAAAAGTACAACATGAAATGGGGGAGTAGGTTGTATAGAAAACATTAAGGCTTTAAATGCCTGCATCTGTACAGTGCAGTGTGCTACACCATTATGCAGTGAGCAGTGTTGCACTAAATCACATTTTATATAACACAGAAAAGACAATTGAATTTAGTCTTAGTAGCAGGTAATGCCCACGGGTAGCCTGGGAACCTTCTTCTGCCACTAGAAGGAATTAGTAAACTAATTTCAATAAAAGCTCACTAATTTAGCCATTGAAAAGTCAAGAATGATAAATAGTGGTGATTCACTTATTGGCTACTACCTGGCTACTAATAATGCTGGTTTCATTGTAACTACACTCTGATAGGAATCAATGTCCTTTTGCTCCTCCTCTTGCCAGAAGCAAAACAGAAGTCCTAATCCCAAGTTGGAACAGGTACCTTGGTGAACAGCAGTCTTATCCCAAATGTTCTATGGATCTATAGGCATGTTGCAGTTTTCTTCAGGTAGATGCCTTTGATAGCACATACAGCAGGCCAGTGCAAAAGAGCTAAGCTGCACAATAGTTCAAAACCCGACCTGTCAAGGAAGTCCCATACACACTGCCCAGAGACATTCAAGAATCAATGTCTCCATACTCCTTTTCTTAACAGGAGCAAAAGAGTAGCATCAGTTCCAACCTGGTTACTAAGAAGCAGTTGTAAGGTCTTCCAGTCATTGGTAGTTGCTGAGAATGTTAGAAAACAATGTCCTATGTTTCTTCCTTCTCTTACTAGTTGCAAAAACAGAAGCACTAATCCCAAGATAATTTCTGACATGTGGTTTGTAGGCTTCCTGTGATAGGTAGGCTTGCAAAAATGTTTGCGATTTTAAAAGTATGAAGGGAGAAAATGGATTAATACTCTGTGCACTGCAGTGTGCACAAAATAGTGGAAAGTATGAAAGAGAGAGAAGGGGTAACTGAAGTTATTGAGCCTCATCTTACTCTAACCTTGGCACCATTTGTGCCTTTTCTTGGTTTCCTTATTCATTTGCTTTATACAAATGTGCATATACATCTTGGAATATCTCTAATATAGCTATTGGATCTGTGGGATCTTAGGCTATTTTTCTTGTCATAGGTTCCCTGCATTTGGCTACAACTCTTTCTATTTTCTGTTGCCCAAATGGTTGCGCTAATAGGTTTTACACTTTAGAGTTATCAAAAAATATTTGCTTAACAGCAATCTTCCTAAGCTCAAGCATACTACACAAATATTCCTTTTTTTCCTTCAGTACTCTGCAGTTGCACTTCTTGAACTGTAAATTTCTCTTTCTTCTGCAATATTTTAACCTTTTAACCCTCAAAATAATTCCTATTACCTTTTCCATACCCATTTCTATCTCATTTTTACCATGTTTTAAATTCCATTTTAATTTCATCCCACTCACTAATTATTTCTTCTGAAGTACTTTCTATCTTCTCAAATAAGTATTGAATCATATCTACAACCCCTTCCTTAAATTTCTTTTTAACAGGTAAGTCAGAAAGTGACAATACTTCATTTTTACACCCATACCCTGCACCTTTATCTGAGTCTTTATTAGTGCTTGATATGATATAGTTATTGGACTGGTTTCAAATTAACAAATATTCCTGTGAAATATAATATATCTCCAGTATAGCTACGTTATTGTATCTTGGGGAATAATATATATAAATTCTGTCCATGCTACCACTACTGGATTCACATCTTCTACTACATACCATGCACATCAACATAATCTTCCTCTCCTGCTATTAAGTCCTTACTACCACAAATGTATCATTATTGTCCTTTTTCCTTCTTCTATCTCTATCGGGACACCTTCCACAATTAGTATCATTGCTCCCTTTTTCCTTTATCCCTCAAATTCAGCTAAATGTCCACCCTGAAATCCTTTCGTTGTCAAAATAACATGCTCACTTCTATTCAAATGAATCTTTGTTATTTCTGCTGTACACTTTTCACTATAATTCAATACTCTGTTTTTTTCTATACCTCTAAGGCCATTTACATTTTTTGTTAATATTGACAAAGTAGGCATTATGATAAAAAGCTATTATTCTCACATATTATACAAAAGTGTTTGGAATATATGTTTTCATCTTGCAGCTTTCATGAACACACTAATGATTAGCAGGCTGATCTTGTATGTAACTGCTTCTGCACATCTGCTTGAATCAATGTCATCTTTTTCTAGGCTTTTCACTAAAAAAAAACAATTTATAAGATCAGGTATCATTTAAATGTACAAAAATACAGTATTCTCTTTGCATAAGTCTAGAAATGCAAGAAAACTCTCAGGTGTCCCAGGGTAACAAAATCCACCATAAGCCACACCACGATATGAAGATAAAATGCTTTATTCCATAAAATAAAAATATGCTAAGCACTTTCATCCATAATAAGAAGTTATGTACCTACCATAACGTTCCATGTTAGTTGTCGTCTTCTCACCTTCTTTCTTGCTGGTTGGGTTTGGAGCCGATCCTCTGCTCTGACTCGGCCATCTTCTAAAGCTCGAGAGCTATTTACTGGCTTGAGGCCTCCCCATATCCCACAATGCCTGGTGCTAGATCCCCAGATCTCGTTTGGTAGACCTAACTACAGAAAAATATAAGGACACCTGTCCTAACAGCATATGTTTAGCTACAGAACTAAAAGGTTGAGGGAACAAACCAGATAAGACCCAGTCAGCTAAAAGAAACTCAGAGGGCAACTCTTCTCGGTCTATTAGGATAGGGGGACAGAGGGTGGGATGCAAGAAAGAAGGCGAGAAGAAGACAACTAATATGGAAAGTTATGGTAGGTACATAACTTCTTAATGTTAAGTTGTCTATCTCGCCTTCATTCTTGGTGGTTGAGACAGCGTCCCTAGCACCTCAGTCCTGGGTGGCTCATCGGAACAGACTCTTCAGCACAGTGGAACCAAAATCAGCTCTGCTCCTAGAGGCCACATCCAGCTTATAAAGAAAAATAAATGTATGGGGAGTGGCCCATGTAGCTGCCGCACAAATGGCTTCCATTGGTAATCTTGCCTGAAAAGCTACAGAAGTAGCTAAAGCCCTAGTAGAGTGGCCTTTTGGTTTAGCAGGGAGCTGTTTGTTCCTCAATTGATAAATCAAAGTAGTAATAGAAGTCAACCACCTAGATAGAGTTACTTTAGACACTGGTAGACCTTGTTTACCTTCAGCATAGGACAGAAAGAGCTGATCTGATTTTCTAATTTGTTTAGTCCTATGCAAGTAGAAACGTAATTGTCTATGAACATCCAACTGATGTAATTTATGTTCCACTTTGTTGGAATAACTTGGGAAGAAGACCGGAAGATCAATGGACTGATTCAGATTACTCTCAGAAGGTACCTTAGGAAGGAAGGAGGGATTAGTCCTGAGCGAAACTCTGTCATTATGGAAAACTGAATACAGAGGGCGAACATAAAGGGCCTGGGGTTCAGAAACTATTCTGGCTGAGGTAATTGCCACAAGAAAGAGGGTTTTCCAAGAAAGAAACTTTAAGGAACATGAAGCTGCGGGTTCAAAGGGGTCAATATTAGTGAAGCTAAGATCAAATTAAGATCCCACGGAGGTGGGGGATCTCTTAATGGTGGCCTGAGCAAAGTAGTCCCTTTGAGAAAAGCTTTGCAAAGTTTATGGGACATGATACTTGTTTCAGATAGGCCTGTATGAAAATTTGAAATTGCGGCTAACTGAACTCTAATGGTGGCAGAAGAGGACCCAGCCTGAAAAAGTTCCGCTAAGAAATCTAAAACGTGGTGGAACGGGGCTGAAAAGGGATCTATGTTTTTAGACTCTGCTCAGCAATAGAAACGTTTCCACTTACTAGCATAAGTTTTTCTGGTGGTAGATTTGTGCAAAGATAAGATGATTTCACGCACCGATTGGGAAATGTCCGGAAGCCTGGCTAAGGTTGGAAATGGAGTAACCGAGCAGTGAGGTTGAGAGACTGCAGGGATTGGTGCAGCCCACCCGACTGATGGATCAGGAGGTCTGGTACTGGGTCCAGGGTCCAGGGCTGCTCCAGGAGGTGATGATGCAGGAACGGAAACCAAATTTGTCGAGGCCAGTAAGGGGCAATGAGGATCATCTTGCATCCCAGTGTGGTAGCTTTCTGTATTAGTTTGGGAATCAGGGGAAATGGAGGGAATGCATAAAGAAGTCCCTGAAGCCAATCGTGGATTACAGCGTCTCTGGGAGGGTATCCGGGAAGAGGGAGGAGAGAAAAGAAACTGTCGCACTTGCTGTTGAAGGGGGTGGCAAAAAGGTTGCAGCAAGGCTGACCCCATTTGCGGAAGATTTGGTCCGCCGCTGTCTGATTGAGAGACCACTCGTGAGGCATGAGAATTGCTCTGCTCAGCCTGTCCGCTATAACGTTGGACTTCATAGGGATGTGCATTGCTATCAGAAACCGCTGGGAAGAGATCGCCCATTGCCAGAGTCTGAGTGCTTCTCGACATAGGGGGTAGGACTTGGTTCCGCCCTGCTGGTTGATGTACCACACTACCGACATATTGTCTGTCTGAATTGCAATGGCCCCAGTGGGAAGAGAGTTCTGAAGAGTTTGCAATGCTAAAAGCACAGCTCTCATCTCCAAGACATTGATATGCAGATGGTATTCGTGGGGTTGCCAGGTGCCTTGGACTGTTCTGCCCTGAAAGTGCCCCCCCCACCCGATCAGGGAGGCATCCGTGGTCACCGTGGCTACTGGACGAGGAAGAACAAATGGTCTGCCCTGGGGTACTGATGGGGAAATCATCCACCAAGCAAGTTGTTCTTTGCATGCCTGTGTAATCATAATCATGTGAGACACTGGAAGTTGTAGAAATGACCATTGGGTGAAAGGCAACCACTGAAGAATCTTCATATGAAAATGAGCCAGGCGGACTTGTATGATCACTGCTGCCATGAGGCCCAATGTCTTTAGGATGAATCTGGCCTGAATTTTCTTGCATCCTAATAACACCTGTACATGTCAGTGAATATCTAATACTCTGTGTAACGGGAGTCTCGCTGACATGTCTTTTGTACTTAAACTTGCGCCTATAAAGGTTATAGACTGACAAGGCGACAATGCAGACTTTTCGAAATTTATTGTAATACCTAGCTTGGAGCAAGTTTGGATGGTGTAGTTCCTGGCTCGTAGCAGCTGATGTCTGGTGGTAGCAGTAAGGAGCCAGTCGTCTAGATAGGGAAACAACCTGGAGTCCTTGCCGTCTCAGGTGAGAGGTAACTACTGCCATACATTTGGTGAACACCCTGGGGGCTGTGGTGAGATCAAAGGTTAGAGCTTGGAACTGATAATGACTGGCTCCCAGCTGGAAGCGGAGGAATCTTCTGGATCGCCTGTCCATTTTGATATGGTAGTATGCATCTTGAAGATCTATGGAGCACATCCAATTTTCCTGACCCAAAAAGGGTAGAATGGACTGAAGCATGACCATCCGGAACTTCATTCTTTGTACAGACCTGTTTAGTCTGCTGAGATCCAAAATGGGTCTCCAGTCCCCTGTCTTTTTTGGTACCAAAAAGAACCTTGAGTAAATTCAGGATCCTTGCTGGTCTGCTGGGACTCGTTGGATGGCTCTTTTTTGTAGCAGTTTTGGGATCTCTTGGACTGCTTGTTCCCTTAGACTGGGTGGAACATCTGGAAGGGATTTGTTTGACTTTAAGGGGGTATGAACAAGGGGAATTCTGTAATCTCCGGATATGATAGACTGTACCCATCTGTCTTGTGTTATGTCTTGCCAGGATTTTGGGTACAGCGATAATCTTCCCCCGACTGCATCTGAAGGTGGGCAGCCAGGCAGCCCCTCAGGGATGCTGGAAGGGCTTGTCAGAGAAGGAATTTCTGCTGCCCTGATTTTGCGGGCCCCCTCTGCCTCGAGGGTGGCATCTATTGTTGTTCCCTCCTCTGCCCCTGAAGGGAAACTCACCACGTGTGTCAGGCACGGCTCCCTGGGGTTTCCGGAACCACATTTTGCCACTTTTCTGACCTTTGGGGTATGGTCTAGAAGGAGTGGAAAAACGGACTCCCACAGCAGAGAGAGTCTTGCCTTCCTGCTCACACCTGGTAAGGGTATCCTTCACCTGCGGTCCAAAAAGAGCAGAACCATCAAAAGGGGTATTGGTGAAAGATGCCTTAAAGGGGTCCGCAGAGTTACATAACCGCATCCAAGCGTGCCTTCTCAAGGCCACACCTATGCCTGCGGCTCTACTTGCCCCATCGGCCGCATAAGAAATGAGCCGCATGTTGGAGTTCACTATCAAATTAAGAGTCGCCAGCTGGGAGGTAATCTTATCCTGGGCCCCCGCAGCTGATGGATCTTGAAGGGTATCTCCTAGCTCCTTAAGGAGATCCCTTTGAAGGTATGTAAAATGGCACAAATAGTTCAGCGACCGCATGGAAAATGTCGCTGAGGAAAACATCCGCTTCCCGTATCTGTCCATCGTCCTAGACTCCTTATTAGGGGGATGGGCAGACAAAGAAGGCTCAGCCAACTCCTTTTTCATGGCTGCTGCTACCACCATAGCATCAACAGGGATACCCTTTGTCAAAAATTGTTTGTCTTGTGGTGCTGTGATGAATTTTGTGGGCCTTTGGGGAGTTGGTTCCACTGTATCTGGGGCTGACCACGCCTTTCAAGCCACCACTGCCATCAGTGGATCGAAAGGCGGAGACACCCAGGAGGTGGATGGCTGAGAAACAAACGCGTCCAGATATACCAACTCATCCTCAGAAGGGTTAAGGGTAGTCCAGTTCCCCCTCTGCCTAAGCATCTCAAGAGGGAGACCTCGGGGACCCTTCAGAATCCTCTAAGTCGGTATCCAAAGTGACAGACTCAGGGGAGTCAACATGCTTCCTCTTACATTTCCTCTTTCGAGGGGGCTCCTCTGAATGATCAGGGGAGGCCTCGGAAGAGGAGGAAATGCCCACTGGGGTGACCTGGAGCGCTTGTTCTCCTTGCTTGGGGTCTGGAGGAGGGGCAGAGGCAGATGCAGGCACCATGGGGGGAGGAGCTGAAGAGGCTGATCGTGGGGCTGACTGAGGGGCCAGCACACTCCTCATGACCTCGAAGGCACCCCTTCCCGGCAGAGAAGAAGGCTCAGGCTCCAAAGAGACAGGAACCCTCCCTGGCACTGAGAGAAATGGCTCCGAAGCCGATGTAGGAGCTGAGCTCACCTGCGCCGAAGTCCAAGAGGGAGAATGGGGTCGGACAAGGGTCTGATGCCATTCACCCCCTTGGAACCGACGAGGGAGTCTCGGCTCCCAGAACCCTCCAAGTACGGCACCAGGGAAGTGATCGGAGCCAAAGGAACCGAAAGGGTAGGTATCGGCACCGATGGTTCCACGATCCAAACCCCAACCAGCTCCGGCTCCGAACTCAAGGGGTGAGTTGAAGGAGGAACTACTGTAGAGATGGGCAGAGCCGAAGCCTGATGAGGGGGGCTGGATAGCATTTTAGCCAGGGCCTGCAATTTCAGAAGTCTGTTCACCACTCTCTCCAAGTCATGGTCAGACAGTCTGGAAGACCGAGAAGAGTGAGATCGGTGACTTCACTCCGACTGTAACAGAGGCGACCCCTGAGCCGAGCAAATCAACTCTAGGGATGGGGACCTAGAACGCTTTTGGCTCCCTGAGGGTTCCGACGCCAGGATCGGAGCCGACTGAGAGACAGGTACTTCGGTTCCAGCCGGAACCGAAGTCAAAGCAAATGCCACACCCGACGACGGCTCCGAGCTGGGAGCCGATGGCTTCGATGGCTTGGAGGGTTTCCCTGGCTGAGTCTTAGCAGGTGACCCTTTAGGTTTTAGTAATCCTCTAAGGATTAACTTATTCCTACGCTCCTGCAGGACTCTTGGACTAAAGGTGTAACACAACGAACAAGAGTCCTGCAGGTGTAGGGTGCCCAAACAGTAGACACAAGAAGTGTGACCATCTGTCAGAGACATATTCTGACAGCATGAGTCACACTTCTTGAATCCCAATACCTTAGTATCTTTAGACATCCTGTAAAAAGAAATATCACAGGAAAAAAAGGCCAACAGTACAACAGTAGGTAACAAGTATAAAGAACCGCAGACACAAAAAAACAGTTACCACACCTTAACAACACACACACACACTATAACTATAATATATATATATATATATATATATATATATATATATATATATATATATATATATACTAGAAAAAGTAAAGTACTACAACTATTTCTACCTGAAAACACTACCAAAGGTATTTTAGAGAACAAGGGTTAGCCTCTAACTAAAACGGCTACCTTGAAGAGAGAAAAAGAGGGGGGGACTCCCTAACAGTAAAAATGAGTTTTCTAAGGGGATGGCATAGATCTAAAACTACACAGAGACAATAAGTACTAAAAAGTAAACACTGACTATTTATATGAAAAATTTTTATATACAAAATACAAAAATACGACCTGAGCCAGCAAAAGCAACCTCATAGCAGAAGCGGCAAATGAGATCTGGGGAACTAGCGCCAGGCATTGTGGGATATGGGGAGGCCTCAAGCTAGTAAATAGCTCTTGAGCTTTAGAAGATGGCCGAGTCTCGGCTCCGAACCCAACCAGCAAGAATGAAGGAGAGATACACAACTTAACATCATGTATTCAAGGACTTCATCAGAACATTTAAAATAGTGCAAACAAACCTCTTATAAAAATGCGTAATTAATGATGTCACTAATGACTGACATAGAATTAAAGAAATAGTGTTATCATCCTGAAACATAAACCAAATATGTAAAATCATAAAATACAAACATAAATTAAAAAGATAAACAGAAACTTTCAATGTTTCAAAGCTGTAATGCTCTTTTTTTCAAAATAGGCAATAAAGGTATGTGGTCAATTAAACCTGGTGTATAGTTAGCTTTCAATCTAATAATCCAGTATACCTCTCTAAGCTCAAGCATCAATTCCCACCACCCTCCCCTGACATTACATGGAACCACTTCAAGGATACCAAACACAAACCTCTGTGTTCCATTGTAACAACAATTCAGGGTGTGTTTAAATAAGGCGTTATTAGAATTACCTTTCTCTATTGCGTAAAGATGTTCGTATATCCTGGTTCTCAGTTTTCTTTCTGTTTTACCCACATAAAAGTTCTTACACAGTGGGCACAAAGCAATATAGATCACCCCTTTGGAGTTACAATTCCCTCTTTGTAAATTAATTCATTTCACACCATCCTTAATAAAAATAGTGTCGTTGTTACAAACATATGGACATTGTCTACAACTACCACAACTATTGGTACCCTTGTGTACTAAAGGGATTATAGGTGATGGGTGTTCCATAAGGTATTTAATGTTACATCCTGTTTTATAAACCACCCTAGGACAAGAACCCAAAATATTAAAGATCTCTTGGTTAGTCCTAAAAATATTCCAATTTTTCTTTAGAATATCTCTCACTTGTTTTTCTCCCTCTCCATATGTGAGAACCATGGCCCTACAAACATTTTCATCTGGACCATTATGTCTCACTGTGATATTTGAAATAGATTTCCCACTACAAAGAAGGGGTCTGAACTTACTACCCCATCTTGCTTGTAATTCATTATTAGTCTCCAGGAGGAGCTGGTCAGGGGAACCCCTTAATTTGAACATGTCCGTGATGTAATTTGTTTCTTCCTGAAACAGTTCCTTACTGGAACACATTCTGACAGCCCTAACCAACTGCCCCTTGAAGATATTTTTCTTATTGCGTTGTGGGTGACAGCTACTGAAATTCAAATAGCTGTTCGAAAAAGTCTCTTTTCTAAAAATCTTAGAGAAAAAAGTCCCTCTTTCCTTATCCTTGGAAACCATAACATCTAGGTAATTAATACCTTCCAAGAAACTAGTGGATGTAAATTTAAAGTAAGGACAAATCTGATTAATATAATCTGAAAACTCCATGAACCCTATTTTTCCGCTCTTCCAAAGAATGAATATATCATCCAAATAGCAAAAATAGGTATACCACTGTGTACTAAAAATACTCGAAAAAACATATTTTTTTCTCCCAAGAATATAAAACAAGATTCGCATACACAGGGGCACATGAAGCTCCCATGGCAACCCCATGAGTTTGTTTAAAAAATTCCCCCTCAAAAGTAAAAAAATTGGAGGTTAAAATAAACTCCATAGCTACCATAATAAAATGAATCAAATCATTTTTAAGATTTGTAAGCTCTAATATAGCTTGATGGAACAATTCCAGACCAACCTTATGAGGGATTGAAGTAAAAAGATCAACTACGTCAATCATAGAGAACAAACATTCTTCACTATACCAATTATTTTCAAACTTAGACAGGAAGTCCCATGAGACCCTAAGTACATACGGGACTTCCCTTAGTATTTCCTTCAAAATCCTGCCTATAAAAATACCTAAGGAATAAATTGAACAGTTCCTACCTGAAACAATAACACAGAAGGGTGGGTTATCAATATTCTTGGGCATCTTCAGTATTCCGAAGGCCACAGGTATCAATGGATTGTCAGTCTTTAAAAACTCAAATAAATCTTCAGATATTACTCCCTGAAAAAGGGAGTCCTCCAGAAATAACTGAATTTTCCTATGTGCTAGAAAAAATTAATTCCTGCAAGATGTAAGATATTTATCAGTATCAGAAAAAATCAATGTAAGTTCGTTAATATAATCTAGCTTATTAAAAATAATAATACCCCCACCTTTATCTGGTTTCATAATTCTTAATGAACTGTCCTGTCTCAACCTTTGAATCAATTCATGTTCTTCTTTATTAAGATTAAACATTTTCCTCTTGGAACCATTGCCAAGCACGAGCTGGATGTCAGCTTCACAAGCTTTCTCAAATGCTTGCGCTACAGGATGGAGGGGAGGATTAAAATTACTTATTTTCTTAAATATTCTATTGTTAGAATTCAAGTTGCCTTGCTGTTCTTTAAATAAAATATTAAAGTTTAATTTTCTAGTATATAATTTTAATTTTGTAATAGTATCTACAATATCTAACTTTAAACCAGGTACAAATTTGAACCCTTTTCTAAAAACTGAAAAAAAATGTTTCATCTATCTGAATATCTGAATAATTAAAAATGTTGAAACCTTCCATTGACAAACATTTCCCATCATGATTAACCTGGATAATTCCCCTATTAGTTTGTACAGCAGTCTCTATCTGCTCCTGTAACCCCCCCTGAATGTCCCCCTGTTGTACCTTGGTGTGAAGGATCCACACAGTCTACCAGTTTTTGTTATGCCTCAAGCCACATATCACTGTGTATGTTTAATTATTGCTAGATTGATTATTGCTAGATCTGACATGCCACTACCTCACTATATGCTGCTAATATTGTAACAATACAATATGTTTAAGAGCAGGCCTTGCTCACTGATTACTGGTATCACTGAACTTTTGTTAACCTATAAGTTGTTTATCAGCTTAAAAGATGTTTACCAGAATATGGGGATTTCAACGAGGAACTCTATCACAAGTTTGTGAGCTAACTGTTCTTTGAAAAAGGGAAGTAAGGCACAAGACCAGACATTATGAGATTTGTTTACAACTTAGGAAATGATCTGTAATTTTCTAAAATATTCCATCAACTCATGATGATCTTGTAATGTCATATTTTCTACAATATTCCATCAACTCATGATGAGCTTGTGATCAATATGTCATTAGCTGAACCTATTGACCCTGTTGTTTGTTCAAGACTATAAAAAGCTCAAAGGCTAAAATGGAAATCATCATCATCCGGATTTGATCGCAGCACCATCCTGAACTGAGCTTAGAGCCATTTTGCCAGTGTCGGACTTGCCGTGACTGAACAGATAGCTGCACTGGATAAGATTGAAGTCTCCCTATCAGTGGCAAAGATGATTTTGTTTATGCATATGCTTGTAAGTACATGATCTATTAGTTTTTTCTGTTTATTTAGTAAGTTTTTGTTTAATAAATTGTTAAGTTTGAGCCTTGGTGTCTTGTGTCATTTCTAATCCTGTATTAACCTCAGACTTTAAAGTAACGGACTAGTTCATTTGGGGCAGCGAGCAGGGTCTGAGGTTTGCAGTGGAAATGTCACAACAACCAATGTTTTTTCCTTTTAAGCATGTAGGCATAGGCAAGAAGGATGTTGGGTCAAGCACCCCAAATAAGGTGGGCATTAGTACTATAATGCCAGCACTGTTTGGGAAATGGGATCCTCTTGCTAAGGTGTTAAGTCAAGTTTTGCCCCCTCCTTTCCCAAAACTTTTGCAAGAAAGGCCTAAGGCAGACCCCAATAGTCTAGCTAAAGCTTTATCGGAACTAAAGTTGGATGATAAGGGGAAAAAGGTGAAGGAAGGGGTGGGAGCAGCCAGATGGCTGCTCTTTGAGGCAATTCAGGAATTAGACAGGGATGTAGAGAAACTAAAAGAAAAAGTTTTAGAGTTAGAAGAGCAATGTAAAGAACATGCTCATACACACAGAATGGATAGAGATGCCTTAGAAAAGGCAGATATGGCACTTGTCAAAGCAGGAGAGAAAGCTGAACAAAGGAAATCTAATTCAGTGACTTTAGCTACTCGAATAATTCAACAGCATAGGCAGTGGAATGGAAGAAGATGTCGCCCGCCCCCAAGGCCTTGGGTTCGTGCTTTGCTGTGTAAGGCAGAGTTTGACCCTGAGAAGTGGGAAGGTGATCTCCCCTCAACTGATGAGGGTGATAGTGATTTTGAAATAGTAAATTCCCCATCAGTGGAGGCACGCCCAGTTTTTGCGAAAAAGGGACAGTATACTGGGGGGGGAGGCACCACAGCAATGGGTTGAGGTGCGGAGTTGTACTCGAGCTGAATTATTGAATATAATCCAAATCTATAAGCAAAAGCCAGGGGAAACTGTTTTAGCATGGTTTCTTCGGGTTTGGGATACAGGGGGAGAAGCAGTGACTCTAAATGCTGAAGAAATGCACCAATGTGCATGCTTGGTGTTTCACCCACGGTTAAAACAATTAGTAAATAATATTAATCATGATGATCCCCAGGTGAGTACACTAGTGGAATGGTTAGCCACGGCTTTCCAAGCTACTTGGCCTGATGCTACAGCAGTAGCTAATGAACATAAGCCTTGGAAAACAATAGCAGAGGCAATACAGCAGTTAAGAGAAATGGCTATGTTGACTGCCATTTATTCACTGGAATTAAAGAATGGGGCAGTAGTGCTTCCAAAGGGACCAGATGCACAAATAATGACCAGCAATATGAGGAGTAAGTTGATTAATAATGCACCGCAGTGGTGGAAAGGGCAGCTAATGGCTGCCTTAGTGGGCTGCATGGGTCAGCAGATATCGGATGTAATAGTCACTCTAAATCAAATGGCAGAATTGGTGGAAGACAGAGAACAGAGAACAGCTAGGAAAGCAAATGCAGAGAAGTCAAAAGATAAATCTGGTGAAAAAGTCACAAGAAAGCAAATGTTTTTGGATCTATTAAGGTGGGGGGTAGAAGTTGCAGAAATAGATGGGATAGTTACTGAGGAATTATATAAAAAATGGAAGCAAAAACAAAAAGAGAAAGGCTCAGGCTCTGCAGGCAAAAAGCAAACCCCTACAAAAAGTCCAACCAGAAGTAACACTGAAGGGAAGGTAGGGTGGAATCAATTATATCCTGTCATCCCTACTGATGAGGAGCTAGCACAGTGGCAAAAGGGGGAATTTAGTGATGAGAGAGATTGGTGAGAAAAGGAATGGAGAACCCCGGTTGAAAAAACAGAGACAAATTGACTAGTAGGCGGGTCCCCAGTAGCTAGGGGTACAGTAAGAGCAATTACACCTGAGGACCGATGCCCTTACATACCCCTTACCATTTTTTGGAGGTGAGGGCCACAACATGTGATGGCTCTGTTAGACACAGGATCAGAAATAACCATTTTTGCAGGCAATCCCCATAACTTTCGTGGACAATATGTAGAGATTGATGGTTATTGTGGGGCAAAAACATTAGGTACCAAAACCATGGTTAAGATAGCTTTTGGGGATGATATTTCTATTTTCATAGAAGCAGTAATAGCTCCAGTACCTGAGCACATTTTAGGAATAGATGTGTTAAAGGGTAGAACTTTGGAAACCACTGTAGGGCCATTTAGGTTTGGAGTGCAACATTGTTCAGCCAACGCAGTTAAGGCTGAAGTCTGAGGCAATGCTAAGTGGGAACTGCTTTATATTCCCACACCTAAAACAATAGTAAACATCAAATAATATCGTATCCCAGGTGGGCACGCTGAGATCACTGAGATGATCCAAGAACTGCTTCGGGTTGGCATACTTGAGCCAACAGTGAGTCCATTCAACAGTTCGGTATGGCCAGTAAAGAAACCTGATGGATCATGGCGGATGACTGTAGATTATCGAGGTCTGAACAAGGTGGCCCCACCCTTAGCGGCAGCTGTTCCAGACATCATTACGATAGTGGAAAAATTGTCCTCATCTGCTGGACCATATCATGCAGTTTTGGACTTAGCAAATGCCTTCTTCTCCATTCCGATAGCAGAAGAAAGCAGACCCCAATTTGCTTTTACCTGGGAGGGGAGGCAGTATACCTTCCAAGTGTTACCACAGGGATATCTGCACAGCCCTACCCTGTGTCATGGACTAGTGGCTAGAGACCTAGCCAAGTTACAGCTGGACAAAGTGACTATTTTCCATTACATTGATGACGTAATGATTACTGGAGAAAAATCTGACGTGGATATCACAATAAAAATTGTAATTCAGCACCTTCAGAACAGAGGGTGGGCTATAAATGAGAATAAAACACAACAAGGGACATCAGTAAAATTCCTTGGTATGATTTGGAATGGAGCAAAAAGGGAAATTCCTGCAGCAGCACTAGAGAGTATTCAGAAAATCGCAGTCTCAAAAATGAAACAGCAGGCACAGGCCTTCTTGGGAGCAATGGGCTTTTGGAGAGCATTTGTACCTCACCTCAGACTGATTTTGCGAACCATTCACTATGTAACAAATAAAAAATGTGACTTTCAGTGGGGTCCCAAGCAGCAAACAGCTTTTGAAGAAGTAAAAAAGGCCCTACAGCAGAGTGTGGGGCTGGGCAGGTTGATCCACAGCAACCTTTTATCCTTGAAGTAACAGCTGCCAATAATGTTATGTCTTGGGGGCTATGGCAGAAGGATGACACTGGGAAAAAGAGACCCTTAGGATTTTGGTCCAAATCCCTGACTGGGGCGCAGGTGAGATATAGCCCCCTTGAGCAGCATGTGCTAGCAGTGTACACAGCATTGATTCATGTGGAAGGAATAACTAAACAACAAACAGTGACAGTTAAGATAGACTACCCAATCCAGGAGTGGTTACGAGATAATAATTTAATGAAAACTCTAATAGCACAATCTTCGACTGTGCAGAAATAGAAGTGGTATTTACAGGAAAGGGCCAACATTGTGCCTGGAGTATCTCACGTACAACAACAGTTAGCTGGATTGGTAATTTTGGATGATGCTGATGCGACAGAACAACAGCAACATGAGCTTCCAAAATCCCCAATCACGGAAGCATTACCATTTGATAATTTAGATGCAGAAAAACAGAAACATGCATGGTTTACTGATGGTTCTGCTAAAATTGGATCAAATGGTAGGACCTGGACTGTGGTGGCTTATTGCCCACGAACAGAAACTGTGTTATTTGACGAAGGTACTGTCTGTTAAAATAATCAGTCAGAATTACAAGCTGTTGCCCTAGTCATCGATAGTTTATCACCTGGAGTTGAAGTGCACATCTGTACTGACAGCTGGGCAGTTTTTAAGGGACTGACAACCTGGTTACCTGCCTGGCAACAATAGAATTGGAAGATCCATGGCAGACCTCTATGGGGAGGTTCAGAAGATTGGCAACGAATTTTGAAAAAAGCTCAACAATGCAAAATCAGTGTTGGACATGTAGATGCCCATGCATCACTTGTAACAAATGAAAGGAGGCATAACCAGCAGGTAGATAAGATGGCCACACTACTTGTTGCTGAAGATAAAGCCGAAAGTGCTAGCATGGCGAGATGGGCCCATGATCAGAGTGGGCACTTGGGAAGAGATGCAACAATAGAATGGGCATGAAGGCATGGTATGCAGTTGAATAAGGAAATAACTACAGATGATATAAAGCAGTGTGAAATCTGTCCAAGAAATAAACAAAAGCAACTGCAAGCAGAAGCATGTGGACACATTCACAGAGGCAGTCGACCAGCACAAATCTGGCAAATAGACTTTATTGGTCCTTTACCACTGGATCAAAATCAGCAATATTGCCTAACGATGGTGGACACTTATTCAGGATTACTAATGGTGTCCCCACACAAAAAGGCAAACCAGCAAGCAGTGTTAAAAGGATTGAATAAATTATGTATGACATATGGGATTCCCAGTGAAATCCAAAGTGACCAAGGCAGTCACTTTACCGGAGCGGAGGTTCAAGAATGGGCAAAGGAAAATGGAATTCGATGGGTGCTGCATATCCCATATCATCCTCAAGCTGCTGGTTTGATTAAAAGGTATAACGGGCTCCTTAAAGAACAAATCCAAAAGAATACAAGTGATGGAACATTGCAAGGCTGGGCAAAGGTATTAGAATTAGCTGTGAGCCAGCTGAATAATAGGCCTCGAAAGCATCAAGGAACCCCTTTGCAAATGCATATGAATGACATTTGGTCCAACTGTTGTATTTTGAAATTAGAAAAACTGAACCCAAATGCCATATACCCTCTTTTGACAAATACTGATCAAACTCAGTTCTGGCTATGTGCATTGACTGAACGAAGACTGCCAGCACAAAATATATTATTAGTTGAGACAGGTTGGAAACTCTTTCTCCCAGAAAATTGGCACTGGGGGCAAAACGGACTATTAGGGGAAAATTGGGAGGTTTTTACATTATGGGAGCCAGAACGAGAAGTGATAGTAAAGGCTATCAATTTAGACAACAAGACACAGATGATTCAAAAAGGACAATCTTTAGTAGAAATTTGTATGCATCAAGATGCTGTTATTTTACTACAAGACTGTGATACTAAACCAAGCAAATGGCTGGGAATGAAAGTTATAGTGACCACACCCAATCAGCCAAAGGAACATGGGACTGTGATTTGTGATGGACCTGGTGATACTGTTTTAGTATTACTTGATTCTGCTAAACAACCGTTGTACTTTCCTTTCCATAGATTATTGCCACTGTTTGGGAAGGCGCCAACCTTTTCCGATGACAACACTTAGATGGACCATATGACTGTCTTGATCCTATCCCTCTATTCGAAGAGGAAGATGTTGCAAATTTAACAGCGGACTGTGACTTTTATTGGAAATTGGGAGATCATCTATATGCGGTGACACCTAAACCTGCCTTAAATTGGAACATCACTCAGACGGAGAACATTACAACTGTATGTAGATTGAACTGTGATAGACATCCTGAAAAATGTGTTTCCAACCCTTTTGGAGGTTTATACTAAAGGCTAAATGAGTTGGGATTTTCACTAGCCAAGTCTCCATTTGATTCCACCTGCATAGCTGAATTTCAAAGGGAAAATGACACCGCGGAAACCCTATCTCTGAGTTTGGAAATGTATGCCATGGACAAAATTTCAACTGTATTTGATGGTTTGGGACATGTGGTGAGGTATACAAGAGGATGTAAAACTGTAAGTAGTGCTAGAGTTATACAACATATTAAAATGATAGTTAACATGTCAGCAGTTGATATTACTACCAGGTATCCACATTGTAAAATTGTACAATTATGGCCGGTTAATTCTTTGCATATCAAATACAGACATTACAAATATAAAAGGAATAAACATGATGTTACAGGTATTCTTGGTACTGCACTAGGTGCAGTCGGAACAGGGACTGGATTCCTAAACAGTGTAGATATAGATACCCTACGCAGCAAATTGAGCTGTTTGGGCACTGACCTAAATAAGAAGTTATGTCTTACTATAACGATCCATGTGAATTGTTCATCTCGCCTTTGTTCTTACACACGGGTTCGGAGCCGATCCTCGGCTCCGAGTCGGCCGCATCACTAGCTCGCATCTTCGAGAAAGCTCGAGGCACAGTAATATCCCATGATCCTCCGGTGCTAACCCTCAGATCTAGTTTGCTATACCAGAAGAATCCCTCTTAGAAACATGTCTAAAAACCCTACTGCCAGGTAGAGGATAAAAGATGCCATTACTGATGTTAATAACATGTCAACCATACCTAGAAAAGGCTGAAAAGGAATCTAATCAAAAAAACATTCTCCCAGACCGTAGGACGGGGGATGGAGGGGGGGAATGTAAGAACAAAGGCGAGATGAACAATTCACATGGATCGTTATGGTAAGACATAACTTCTTAATGTGAAATTGTTCAATCTCGCCGTTTGTTCTTACAAACGGGTAGCGTCCCTAGCTCCTTTTTTCCTGGGTGGCTCAAGGGAGAACATTCCTGAGTACAGTGGAACCAAACGTCGCCCTGTCCCTGGAGTTCTTGTCTAGCTTGTAGTGGGCGATAAAGGTATGTGGTTTTTCCCAAGTTGCCGCTGCAGAAATGGTATCTAAAGGAAAACGAGCGGTATGGGCTGAAGAGGTAGCAACCGCCCTTGTAGAATGAGCTCTGGGTTTGAAAGGAAGTTGTTGTTTGGATTCAGCATATACGAATTTTATGCAATCTGAGAGCCATTTGGATAAGGTAACCTTCGTTACTGCCTGTCCTTTTCTTTGGTCAGCATATGATACAAATAGTTGATCCGACTTTCTGTACTCTTTTGTTCTATGTAAGTAAAATCTTAGTTGTCTGTGAACGTCTAACTTATGCAATGTGTATTCCAGCTTATTGGAATGATTTTTAAAGAAGGTAGGCAGTTCAATAGATTGGTTGATATTCTGAATCGAACAAATCTTCGGAAGAAAAGATGGATTGGTGCGTAAGGTTACTCTATCCGGATGAAAAATCATGTACGGGGGTCGGATAGATAAAGCCTGTAACTCTGAAACTCTTCTGGCTGAAGTGATGGCAACCAGAAAGAGTGTTTTCCACGAAAGCAGTTTTAACGGAGTTGTGGTTGCTGGTTCAAAAGGGGGCAACATGAGTTGTGACAGCATGAGATTAAGATTCCAAGGTGCTATTGGATTACTTAAAAGGAGGACGGAGATGAAAAGTACCTTTCATGAAGGCTTTACAAAGCCTGTGAGACATAAGAGAACCATCCTTACGGCCAGTATGAAAATTGGATATAGCGGCCAGTTGAACCCTTATAGTGGATGTTGATGCTCCTTCTTAAAAAAGAGAGGAAAGGAAATCTAGTATCTGGTGTACTGGGGCCCCGAATGGATCTCTACCTTGTTTGGAGGCCCAGTGCACAAAACGGTTCCATTTGCTAATGTACAATTTTCTTGTAGATGGTTTGTGAGAAGATACAATAATTTGTTGTACTGCAGGAGATAGTAACTCCGACCTGGCTAAGATGGGAAGTGGAGCAGCCAAGCTGTCAGTTTGAGGGACTTGAGGGAGGTGTGAGGAACTCCCGACGAGTGTGTCAACAGATCTGGCTCCGGGTCCAGAATCCATGGTTCCTCCACTTGATGGGATTGAAGGAAGGAAAACCAGATTTGTTGAGGCCAGAATGGTGCTATCAGTATTATGGTCCTGTCCAGACATTTGGCTTTCTGCAAAAACCTGGGAATTAGCGGAACAGGAGGAAAAGCATAAAGGAGACCCGGGGGCCAATCGTATACCAGTGCGTCCCTGGGGACACCCCCTGGGGGGGGTAACAGTGCAAAATAGCTTCTGCATTTGGCATTCAAAGGGGATGCAAACAGGTCACAGCAAGGCTGGCCCCATCTGCGGAAGATCTCTTCCGCTACTTGACATTTGAGGGACCACTCATGAGGGAACAGGATGGCTCTGCTCAACCTGTCCGCGATTACGTTGGAAATCCCCAGGATGTGCGTTGCTATCAGAAAGCGTCCGGTGGACTTTGCCCATTGCCAAATTCTGAGGGCCTCTCTGCATAACGGGTAAGATCTGGTTCCCCCTTGCTTGTTTATGTACCAGACCACTGACATGCTGTCTGTCTGAACTGCCACTGTTCCCCGAGGTAAGGACTCGTGAAAGAGTTGCAACGCTAGAAACACTGCCCTCATCTCTAGAACATTGATGTACAGATTGTACTCCATGTTGGACCATTGACCTTGGACTGTTTGTCCCTGAAAGAATCCCCCCCACCCTATCAGGAAGCATCCGTGGTTAGAGTTCCTATCGGACTGGGTAATACAAAGGGTCGTCCTAGTGTTAGCTCTTGACTGTGTATCCACCACAAGAGATCCTTCTTGCAATAATTCGTGATCCAGATTTCGTGAGACAGTGGAAGTTGTAGATACGACCATTGGGCAAATAGCATCCATTGAAGGATCCTCATGTGCATTCTGCCTAAGGGAACTACCAGAAGGGATGCTGACATCAAGCATAGCACTCTTAATACTTGTCGTGCTGAGACTCTGTTGTTCTGAAGAAGGAGCGAAATTTGGTGCCTGAGGTCTGACACCCTTGATGGGGGGAGAGTAACTTGAGCCAGGGAAGTGTCTAGCTGTGCTCCTATAAATAAGATATGCTGTGACGGCGATAAGACAGATTTTCCAAAATTCACCGTTATGCCTAGTGAAGAGCAAATTTTGATGGCGTAGTCCCTGGCTTGTAGCAGACGACACTTGGTGGTGGCGGAAAGGAGCCAGTCGTCTAGATAAGGAAACACCCGGAATCCCTTTCGTCTCAAGTGAGACGCTACTACTGCCATGCATTTGGTGAACACCCTGGGGGCTGAGGTGAGACCAAAGGGCAGAGTGCGAAACTGGAAATGACTGGCTCCCAGCCGGAAGCGCAAATGATCTCTGGACGCCCTGGCCATTTTGATATGGTAGTATGCGTCTTTGAGATCTATAGAGCACATCCAGTCGCCCTTTTGCAGAAAAGGGAGGATTGACTGAAGCGTGACCATCCGGAACTTTTCCTTTTTTACAAAGGTATTTAACTTGCTGAGGTCTAGAATTGGCCTCCAGTCCCCTGTTTTCTTTGGAACTAAAAAGAACCTTGAGTAAGTTCCGGATCCTATTTGGTCCACTGGGACTGGTTGGATGACTCTGTTTTCGAGCAAACTTTTTATTTCTATGGTTGCTTGATCTCGCAGACTGGGTGGAACATCTGGGAGTTTTTTGGAGTTTGGTGGTATTGTTATGAAGGGGATGTTGTAGCCTCTGGTAACTATGCTTTTTACCCAGTAATCTGATGTAAGATTTAGCCAGGCCTCTGGGTATAAAGCCAAGCGACCCCCGACTGCCTCCAGAGCAGGACAGTCAGGCCTGCACTCAGGAGTGCTGGAAGGGTTTTCCAGAGAACGTCTCTCTGTCACCCTGATTTTGCGGACCCCCTCTGCTGGCTGGGCAGCGTTTTCCATTTCTTCCCCCTCCTCTGCCTCTGGAGGGGGCATCACTTTGGGTGTGTTGAAAAGATCCCTGAGTCTTTCGGAACCACATCTTTCCTCCTCGTTGCCCTTTAGGGTAGGGTCTAGATGGAACGGAAAAACGGACCCCTACGGCAGACAGGGTCTTCCCTTCTTGTTCACACCTTGTGAGAGTCTCCTTTACTTTGGGCCCAAACAGGGAGGCACCATCAAAGGGGGCATTGGCAAAAGAAGACTTAAAGGCTTCCGCAAAGGAGCATAAGCGCAACCAGGATTGTCTTCTCAGTGCAATCGCTGAAGCTGCCGCTCTACTCGATCCTTCGGCTGCGTATGAAATCAGCCTCATGGACGAGTTGACTATGGAATTTAGGGTGTTAAGTTGCGCTGTCACTTTCTCGGCGACAGCAGCATCTGTGTGTCCCTGAAGAGTATCTCCTAATTCCTTAATGAGATCTCTTTGTAAACGTGTAAAATGCATAAGGTAGTTGAGCGATCGGATGGAAAAAGTCGCCGAACTAAATATGCGCTTCCCATTTCTGTCCATTGTCCTAGAATCCTTATTAGGAGGATGGACAGAGGAAGATGATTCAGACATCTCTTTCTTAGTGGCCGCCGCCACCACCATAGTGTCTACGGGAACTCCTTTAGTAAGGTAGGCTTTATCTTGGGGGGCTGTCATGTATTTGTTGGGTTTACGCGGGACTGGTTCCACTGTATCAGGTGTTTCCCAAGCCCTCCGAGCTACTAGGTCCATAAGATCGTCAAAGGGAGGAGTCACCCAGGAGGTAGAAGGTTGAGTCCCAAATGCCTTCAGTAAAACCGATTCATCCGCAGAAGGGGTAAGGGTTTGCCAGTCCCCTCTTTGCTTCAGGATTTCCAAAATGTCTGCGAAGGAGACATCCTCAGAGGTGGACCTTGGGGACCCTTCTGTTTCATCTAAATCAGTGTCAGATGTAAGCGATTCCTGAGGGGAATCTATGTGCCTCCTCTTGCACAGTCATTTCCTCGGAACATCCTCAGTGAGAGCTTCTGGGGATGCATCTGAGGAACCAGAGTCTCCCTGTAGGGATTTCTGAGGCATTGGGTCTCGACGCTTGGTAGGTACCGAAGGTACAGAAGCAGAACGCGGACCTTTTGGGGAAGGAGATAAAGAAGCCGATGAAGGAAGTGTCTGATCCGACAAGACCTTCCTCATGATGTCAAAGGCACCGGTGCCCCGACCCGAAGACCCGACCCGATCCGAAGAAGGTGGTCGTTTCTCCGGAATCGGAACCACGGGCTCTGACACCGAGGACGGATCCGAACTGATCTGAGCCGAGGCACCGAGAGGAAGAGTCGGAACCGAAATCTCGGTTCGACTATCCCCCCCCCCCGGAACCCAGGAAAGATGTTCGGCTCCGAGACTCTCAGGCTGGTTCCGAAGGAGTCGAGGTCAACGGAGCCGATAGCACTACTGGAGGCTTCAGCACCGAGGGCTCTACAATCATCGGTTCTTTGACTCCTAACACCGATGACTCGACGGGTCTCGGAGGAGGAAGTGTAAAGGGAGTTGGAATGGCTTCGAGTTTCGAAACCAACTGGGACGAAACTTCAAGTAATTTTGAGAAAGACGAGTTCTCCATAAGCTTCTGTACCACTCTGTCCACATCGGAGTCGGAAATGGGCCTCGAAGAACGGGTCGAAGGAATCGAAGCCGTCACCGAGCGAAGGATAGTAGACGGTGGTACCTCTGTTACCGGCTCCAAGACCTGAGCCTCGTGCAGAGATAAGGTCTCGACACTCGGCCCCAAAGTCATAGGAGCCGGTGTCCGAATTTGAAAAGAAGTGCTCGGAGCCAATGACTTGGGCTCCGACACTCTTGAAGACTTCGATCCCTTCGAAGACTTCGAAACCTGTTCAGCCTTGTCCAGGGCTTCTTGAAATTCAGGTTTGATTAGACCTCTGTCCACTAACTTCCTGCATCTTTCCAGCATGACCCTCCCACTAAAGGAATGACAGATGGAACAGTCTTCCTGCAAGTGGAGAGGGCCAAGACAGTAGACGCAGGAAGAATGGTTGTCAGTAATGGACATCTTCTGTCCACACTGACACCTCTTGAAACCACTCTTAGTCTTTTCTGATATTTTAATAAAAAAGACAGCACTTTGATATATATGTAAATATAAATTGAAATAAAAAGGAAAAAGGTTAACTTTCTTCAAAAAATACTGAAAGTTGTTATAGACAAAAAAATGGCCTAAGGCCCTTACTAATAATTTTTAAAGGTAACAATCTACCTAACTAGTTCACACAACTATCTATATATATATAAGCTATCAATTATAAAGATAAAGATTATAAAATTATAAGATAATATAACTATATTTATCAATAAAAATAGTAAAAGTTGTACTGGCCCGAGCCTCACGAAGTGATCTGCTGCTAGCGGCAAACTAGATCTGAGGGTTAGCACCGGAGGATCATGGGATATTACTGTGCCTCGAGCTTTCTCGAAGATGTGAGCTAGTGATGCGGCCGACTCTGAGCCGAGGATCGGCTCCGAACCCGTGTGTAAGAACAAACGGCGAGATTGAACAATTTCACATTATGGCCTTTAAGCTACTAGCAGACCATGATCCCGAGCTGGGACAAAGAACTGTAGGCGGTATTTTAACTCAAATCGTCTTATGGAGGTGGATTGAACATACAAATACATATACAGAACAGATTTTAAATAACCTCATAGCAGAAGTAAATCAGACCTTTTCTATCTTATCTCAGTTGGCTGCCAACCAGCAATATTTGCAATTCACTCAAACTTGGGGGGACTAAAAAGGCAGCCCATTGGCAAAGAGAACTGCAACTATATCATTGGTTAAAGCCAATAGATTTTGGATGTGAAAATAAGTCTTGTATTCTGATTTTTGACTATCCTGCTAGTAAAAAAGGGACAAATTGATGTACCCATTGATGTGGCAGGTTGTGAAACCTGGCCCCAGGGGTGGGTATGCATGATGGTGAAAAGGAAGCCTCACCCATGCTTACATAATGGAACTGGGGAATGCACCTGGTACAGGTATGTAGTAAATGGTACAGACATCTGCCAACTAAATGATACCACTGTTTGTGTGATATCCTCCTGTAAATTAGCCTGGAGTGATGGGATAATCACAACTGGTGGAGCATACTGTAAAAGTAATGTCCATGCAATTATTGATTTTTGTACGGGAGAACTTATTAGCTTGACTAGATGGATGGATGTCACATTTAATGCTAGCATAGAACCATTATACACTTTTAGATGGCCATCTCTAGTCCACCCGGACTTTCAACAGATTAAGCAGGAAGGACAAACAGTGTTGCAACTTTTAAATAAAACTCTAAATGATGCGCATCGAACAGTGATTAAAATGATTAAAGACAAAGGTACCATTGTAAAAACTGTAAATGAAATACAGGATATAACTGTTTTGCATTGGTATGATATTTTTATGTGGTCATCTAAGGCTTCAGTGTGGTTTAATTTGGTATTGCATCCTTTGCTTTTGACCACAATAGTTTCAGTGATATTTTGCTTAATATCATGCTGCATTTACTGTAAAGTAATGAGAAGGTACAAACTGATGTTGTCAGTTTTAACTCTTATAAGGGATACACAGCGTACGTTGCTCGATACAAGGGGTGGCCTGTGACGGATCCACACAGTCTATCAGTTTTTGTTATGCCTCGAGCCACATATCACTGTGTATGTTTAATTATTGCTAGACTGATTATTGCTAGATTTGACATGCCACTACCTCACTATATGCTGCTAATATTGTAACAATACAATATGCTTAAGAGCAGGCCTTGCTCACTGATTACTGGTATCACTGAACTTTTGTTAACCTATAAGTTGTTTATCAGCTTAAAAGATGTTTACCAGAATATGGGGATTTCAAGGAGGAACTATATCACAAGCTTGTGAGCTAACTTTTCTTTGAAAAAGGGAAGTAAGGCACAAGACCAGACATTACGAGACTTGTTTACAACTTAGGAAATGATCTGTAATTTTCTAAAATATTCCATCAACTCATGATGATCTTGTAATGTCATATTTTCTACAATATTCCATCAACTCATGATGAGCTTGTGATCAATATGTCATTAGCTGAACCTATTGACCCTGTTGTTTGTTCAAGACTATAAAAAGCTCAAAGGCTAAAATGGAAATCATCATCATCCGGATTTGATCACAGCACCAGCCTGAACTGAGCTTAGAGCCATTTTGCCAGTGTCGGCCTTGCCTTGCTGAACAGATAGCTACACTGGATAGGACTGAAGTCTCCCTATCAGTGGCAAAGACGATTTTGTTTATGCATATGCTTGTAAGTACATGGTCTATTAGTTTTTTCTGTTTATTTAGTAAGTTTTTGTTTAATAAATTGTTGTTTGAGCCTTGGTGTCTTGTGTCATTTCTAATCCTGTATTAACCTCAGACTTTAAAGTAATGGACTAGTTCACTTGGGGAATGTTGTTGGTCTAAAAAAGGTTTGTGTTTTTGTTTTTTTTCCTATTTTCAATGCGTTCTGACCTTCTAAGGGGTGGGTATTGTACATTGTATTCTTCCTTCTTTACATGGACCCTCCTCACTGGAAAAAACAGTATTATCAGTAGTCAAATGCCCATCTGTAACTTTCTCTAACCCTGAAAAATAACTAGGCATGGGGTACACTTGCTTTTTGTTATAAAAAGCATTGTCTCTTAATAACTTCTTCTTACGCTCGACATTAGTTTTGACATTTAAATCAACTTTATCAAGAATACGTTGGTAATTTGTACAGTTAGAATCAAATATTGCATCTTTGGTTAACTTAATATTCAACACTTCCAACTGTTCAAACAATACTTTAGTACGGTTTCAATAATAAACTTCATTAAATCAAAACCAAAACAGTCGAATAAACCAAAAAGTTCATCCGCATTACAGTCCTTGGCTTGCATGCCATTAGGAAATTTGAAAAGTCTTAAACCTTTAGGTACGTGCTTATTTTTGAGACTCTCCTCAAGAAATAAATTGTCACATTCCAAATTTCGTACCTTGAATAGAAGATTCTCAAATCTCCTCAATGAAGCATTAAATGTTGGAAAATAGCCTTCGTCGTCCTGTCCAACATTCCTACTGTTGAAACAAATGTCTTTTCTAATCCAGTCATTGAAACTGAAAGATGGTACACCCACGTTGGAAGCTTTATGCAGGTGCGGTGTAGTATTTTGTAAACCGGACCATTCTTCCTCCAAGGTAGATGAAAAATCCCCTTGATTCAACAGTATAAAACTAGAAGCAACCATTTCCTTCATTCTAGTCTCAGTACCACTTGAAACAGGATGCAGTTTGTCATCTCGTTTAGTTAGTTCAGATACTTGTTGTGACAACTTAGCAAGTAACTGAACAATATTAGAGTCATTGCTAGCCTTTTGCCCATTCCCAGAGAGTTGGGAGCCAAGAGAAAGTTCAATGTCTAAGGGGGAACTCCCCCTAACAATGTCGTTGGTTGGTTCCATATTCAAAAAGCCAAAAAGATTGTTTGCACAATGTAAGTAATGCTACGAATAGCAAGTATAAACAATCGAAATGCAGTACCAAATAAGAAATACTGTGTTAGTCGTGGAAGTCGCCCCACCAATGGAAAAATAAAAACGCCACAATACACTAATCCATTGCAAAGAACACCAATGTATAAACCAAAGAAAACTCTCAGGTGTCCCAGGGTAACAAAATCCACCATAAGCCACACCACGATATGAAGATAAAACGCTTTATTCCATAAGATAAAAAGATGTTAAGCGCTTTCATCCATAACATATATTCAAGGACTTCATCAGAACATTTAAAATAGTGCAAACAAACCTCTTATAAAAATGAATAATTAATGATGTCACTAATGACTGATATAGAATTAAAGAAATAGTGTTATCATCCTAAAACATAAACCAAATACATAAAATCATAAAATACAAACATAAATTTAAAAAAAATAAACAGAAACTTTCAATGTTTCAAAGCTATAATGCTCTTTTTTTCAAAATAGGCAATAAAGGTACATGGTCATTTAAATATGGTGTATAGTTAGCTTTCAATCTGATAATCCAGTATACCTCGCTAAGGTCAAGCATCAGTCAGCTGAAATCCTTTCTTTGTTAAAATCACATGCTCACTTCTATTCAAATGAATCTTTGTTATTTCTGCTGTACACTTCTCACTGTAATTCAACACTCTGTTCTTTTTTTTTCTATACCTTTAAGGCCATTTACATTTTATGTTAATATTGACAAAGTAGGCATTATGACAAAAATCTGCTGTGGTGGTGCTGCAGTAGCATTTTCGCCTCACAGTAAGACGCTGTCCAGTTCGATTCTCAGCTAGAGCGTCTTCTGTGTGGACACATGCGTGAATGGGCGTACCTTCATTGAAGGTTGTGCGTCAGGGCTGGCAACTCGGCATGTAAAAATCTTCTGCCAATCATTAGCGGACCGGAGTTCCACTGTGGCGACCCCTAACCAGGAAAAGCCGAAAGACACAACAACAACAACAAGGCATTATGACAAAAAGCTATTATTCTCACATATTATACACAAGTGTTTGGAATATATGTTTTCATCTTGCAGCTTTCATGAACACACTAATGATTAGCAGGCTCATCTTGTATGTAACTGCTTCTGCACATCTGCTTGAATCAATGTCACCTTTTTCTAGACTTTTCACTAAAAAAAACAATCTATAAGATCAGGTATCATTTAAATGTACAAAAATACAGTACTTTCTTTGCATAAGTCTAGAAATGCAGCCATATTAAAGCATGCCTTCACAATGTGCATACAGTTTCAGAGAATACACTTTCAATCAGTGAAAATAACATTCAGTCAAGAATACTGATAATAAAAAAATGTGCAGTACATTTGAGTACAAACACATTTTGTTTGTATGGTATAAGGCTTGGGAATCAAGGCTAAAGAGGCATGTAGAGATTTGCAGGGTTTTGGTATTATTAACAAATACTTAAGATGCAGTCAGTTAAGTTACTTCATTTGGACTGATATGCAGAAAGTCACTGCAGTACAGACACTCAAGTATAAGTGCAGAAGTCAGGTCAAATATCCAGTATTCCAGAATATTAATTCTACTATTTAAGAAGAAAGGAATATGAAGAATATAAATGCAAATATCCAGCATTCCAGAATATTAATTCTACTATTCAGGAGGAAAGGAATATGAAGAATATAAATGCAGAAGCTAAGGACTATTTCATTTTATCATCACTGTTACTGGAGACAGTATTCAGATATTGTTGACATCTACCTTCACTGTACATAATAAAGCATTCTTAACTGAACTACAGTGTGTGCAGACTTTATTCTGAATATTTGGCCCATAAAGGAAAGACTGGCACCTGTTCAGTGCAAGTCTGTGTAATTAAAAGATAAAGATATTCATTGTAGTTTCATTCCCATTTCTTCCAGTTATATTCAGTTCATACCAGTATCCTACAGTCATATCAATTCTTTCAATGATAAATCACCATTGATCGGAGGGACAATAGATAAAGTAAGTTCCAAAACCCCATAGCAACCTTATCAACAGTCAGACTCTGTGTATCCTATAGAGCAGTAGTGCTCATTTTTGAACACTACTTCAGAAAATCTACAGTAAATTCTCAAATAACTTCAGCAGTGTTCCTTCAGAACAGTACTTCAAAAATCTAGAGTAAAGTCTCAAAGAACTTTAACAGTGTTCCTTCAGAACATCACTTCAGAAAATCTAGAGTAAGGTCTCAAAAACTTGACACTTTCCAAGATACCAGTGTAGAAGACATTATCCAGTTAACAGCAATATATCAGAAAACTTCACCATCTCCAAAGCAGATGATAGACTTTCAACTTTTCAGTGTGACATCACACAGCCAAGCAACAAGAAAAAGTTTTTAATAAGCTGTGAGATGCAAGGCCACCTTCTTAAAGCAACTTTCACTTTCCTTATGTGAGCATTCATTCTTATTCCATTGCATTTTCTAGCTAAGTCAGACAATAATCTCAGAAAGGTTTAAATAAATCAGTAAATGTAAAGGGTATAAATATGTCAAACAGTACTTCTACAGTAAAGTCACCAGTAAATGTGTGGTTTAAAGTTAAAAATTGTGTAAATCAGTCTAAAAATCTGTGTTCCAGAAATGTTCATTTAAATTTCAACATTATTCGTTCAGGAATGTCAAATCTTTCTAGATGCAAAAAGGTTAAATCACAGAAGAAGAATCTAACCCTTTCTCAGGATTCACAGAATGAGTCAGCTTCTATTAGTATGGTTTCAGACTTAATACAAATTCTTGTTTACAATCTTCAGAAATTAGTGAAATGCTGCAGCACATGGAATTCAAAATATAGAGTTACATCGCAGTATTGCAACTACAGATGTAAACACAGTCAGTGTATGTAACATGCAGATTTCCAGACAAGACATGAAGCAAACATTTGCAATGTCTCAAGTTCACGTTATTTCAAATACAGATGTTCAGAACGTAATAAATTCTTGTTTGTTGTTTTCAGATGTCAGAGCAAATATTCCATTGAGGGGGCATAAGAGGGATCAGAGTGCAGATTTTGATCAGTTTAATAAAGTAAACACCAGCATATATGATACACAGACTTCAGGGCAAAATAAAGAAGAAATGCATACCACAGCTCAAGTCAGTGTTGTTGCTAGTTCTTTAAAAAAGGATTTTTAGTTTATTTATAAAAGATGTGGCAGTCCAGCACCAAACCAGATTATTTAGCTGCCACTGTTTAAGGTTGAGAGAAATGACAATATTTCATTGTTTACAGAAAATAAATTATCGAATAATATACTGATTAATACAGACACATAAATATCAGTTACAAATAGACCTCTGAGGACATGAGTGCAGGTATGTCAGGATTTGAAGGGTTAAAGGTTACAGCAGTGAGTAGTTTGAACAGTACCTACTAGGTATGGACATGTCATCTGGGTCACATGTTGTTTTACACTTCTGTAACAACATTTTATGGAAAAATAAAAATACTGCAGAATGTACAGTAGTGCACACACATGACACTTATGAGAATGTGTATGCAGTAGATTGTGCAAATGTACAGGATTTTAAGAACTGGTTACAACAGGAATACGCAGATTTATGGGTTAAAGCTAAAATAAATTCCAGTTTAGCTGCCACAGCTGAAGTGCTGGCAGTCAAGTTACCACATTTTCAGAAAAGTATCTTATTCTCAGAAAAGCTAAAACAGACTGGGAGTGGCCAGTAAAAACAACAAAGGTAACAGTTTTAAGCTAGTGCGTATGGTATACCAGAAATGACAGTCAAGTTAATTCACAGAATAAAGGGTTTACAGTTACAGATCTGGCAAATATTTTTTTTTTTGTTATTGTTTTGTTTAGCAGACATTAAGACCTTTAAATTATGACAATAAAGTGTTGCAATGCATAAATAATATCTTGAAACAAACAAAGCATTCCCAGATATTAAATTATGTTTTGCTAGTTTACAGAATGCAGAATTTAAAGTCAGTGTTGCATTTTAAAAGTGACAGTACAGCCAAAGCTTCAGATCCCATTCAAGATGCCCTTTGAATTATGGTAGTAAAGTGTTGTAATGCATAAAAAATATCTTGATATAGACAGAGACAGAAAAGCATTCACAGATATTAAATGATGTTTGCTAGTTTACAGAATGCAAAATTTAAAATCAATGCTACATTTTCAAAGTGACAGTACAGTTAAAAGTTCAGATCTCATGCAAAAAAAGAGTGCAGCATAAATATTATGTGTCATTAAAGCCACAGGTTCAAATCTCATGTTGAAGAAACTTCAAATACCTGTATAAAGGACAGACAAAGTTCCAGAATCAGATCAGTTCAGCTCTAATAATAAATGTGTATATGTAAACAGTTCAGGATTGTATATATTTCATGCAGAAATGTCAGTTTACCAAGCACACCAGAGACATGGAGGTACGTAAATGAGTTATCAGATTACAGGCCAGCTTAGCAAGCTGAATTAAAGACAGTACTGTATATCATTAAACAGTATGGTAAATATCAGTTTAATATTATTAGTGACGGTTTTATGCAGTAACACCTCTTTATATTTATCCAAGAAAACTGTAGACAGTAATGATAAAACTTTGCAGCATTCAGTAGTACAGTAGTACTGAAAGAGTTAAATAATATCAGCTAAGGAAACAGATATATGTAAAGAAATGAACAGATCTGCACACTGAAGAAATTCTTTTGTAAATTATGACTTGAGGGTCACAGAGTAAATGTAGAAAGTTCAATAGTTAAGATTAATTTTATAAAGGTACAGAAATGCAAAAAAATGTGGAAATATTAATGTAATGTCAGATTACTACTTTAGGTTCATTTGAGATTATGACAGGGAAAATAATGCCACTGAGGTTCCCATTTGATTTAATAATAAAGTTACAGCCTTTCCATTTCACTGTAGTACATTATCAGTATAGTTACAGACTTGCATGAAAGTATTTATAAGTAACATTAGACTGTTTCACTATAGTACATTATCAGTTTGCTTACAGACTTACAAGAGTTTATTAGCAGCATGTGTTTCTCATGCAGAAAAATGTAAATAAAGTCAGGGCAACAAACAATGCTATTGATTTATAATTGTTTTGTAAATGTTATTTTAAGGACCTGAAATTGCTTTTTTGTGTTTCACAGATACTGCTACAAAAGACACACTGTCAGTTTCTGATATTTAAATAATTTCTAGGTTGATTTTCCAGAATGCTTATTTAAATAGAGTGAAGAAAAAATATTACATCAGCACCCAGCCTTGCACAGGAGATGGGAAAGGGGAGGTTTGGAAGGCCTAAGTGTAAAAAGAACAAGGACACTAATACTCTAAAGTAGCCCTTCCAATAACTCAGCAGTGATTGGGACAATGCTGAGTAAGGTTTAAACTTGCCAGGAGCTGTGGTGCACAATTCACGTATCTACAGAAAGACAAGACCACCAAAGCCAGCTTCAGTGTTTGTTTGAATGCATTTCAGTTATCTAAACAAAAGTATTCTTTAAAGTTAAAATGTGTATAGACAATTGTATAACAGTACTAGTTTTCAGTTTAAATGTGTTTTAATTATCTGAAATCTTTAAAGTTAAAATGTGCATATAACAGATGTGCATTTATGCTGATTAGAGTTAAAGCAAATACGCAAATGTTTTTATGTTTTCAGACAACTGTATAACAGCACGAGATTTCAGTTTATGTTTTTATCTGTGTTCAGACAATGCTGAGAGAGAAAAAGGTATTCCTTTACTAATAGTATAGTTTCCAGAGTATAATATTTATTTATTTGTTTGTTTATTTATTTATTTATTTATTGCATTTGTTTACCGGGAAAGTCCACTGGGCCTGAGAAGAGCCCATTTTCAGTGGAGGCCAGAGGAGAAAAGCTCCACATATAGTTACATACACATATAGTTACATACAGATAAAGTATTAACACAATGTATACAGTATATAATGCAGTAGTATTGCATAACTTAAAGCATAATTATACAGAAAATGTTAGAATACACAGAATCATTTGATGAAATGGAGTAGAGTTATTGTTACTTAGGTGCATGTGAAAGTGAAAAAGTGTGTAAGAGTAAGTGAGATGTAAGTAGAGAGATAGTTGCACATAGCAGAGAGGAAAAGAGAGACTGAGGCAGAAGGTTAAAGTAGGGATAGCAGAGACTAAAGTGACAGCAGAAGGAGTAGATTTGAAAAGGAAGATGGGGGTGGGCTAGTTATAGAGTGGGAAAGAGTAAGTATTCAGATTTCAGTTTATGCTTCTACCTGTGTTCAAGAAACACAGGCAGAAATTGTATTCCTTTAGTACTTTTTTTAGTTTCCAGAATATAACATTTATGCACAACTATTTTAAATGTTCAGTATAAATATGTATCACTTTAGTATAGATTTCATTCAAGTTTCAGCATATGACTTTCATACTCAGTTATGAATTCAGTATAGTACATTTCAGTCAGATTTCAGAACATAGCATTCATACTCAGTTATACATTTCTAACAGCATTACTAGACAGTTTACAACATGCACTTATATCACACTTCACATTATTCAGTCATTACTTTAAGGATAAAGTGACAGAATTATTTGTAACAGTCTTATTAAGGTAAATTATCTAAAGAATAAGTAGTAACATTTAATATACTCAAGGCATAACAGGTCAGGCTTAATTTGTTAATTAATTTACAGAATACAGTACACTTTATATAATAATTCCTGCACATTAGACAAAAAGTTAAAAAGTCACTGACAGGGTATACAAAGGTTTAGCTCTGAAATGCAGAAAGCATAGGTTTTAGTAAAATTACTTTTGCTATTACAGCATTAAAGGACATGCCGGTGTGCATGAGTCTGTGTGTGTGTGCCTTCTCTGAAGGTTGGGCGCCGGGCTGGCAACTCAGCACTGTAAAAATTCACTGCCAATCATAAGCAGACTGGTGATCTGCTGTGGTGACCCCTAACCTGGAAAAGCCGAAAGAGTTTTTTTTTACTTCTGCTATTACAGCACATAGACATTTATAGGATATTTAAGGCACAAATTTAAAAGGCAGATATCTATTACAGCACATAGAAATTAAAAAGGCAAATAAACAGGATTATTAGTAACAAATCTAGCTGAAGATTTACAGACAGAAGTTAATACAGTATATGCTAATTATGCTTCAAAATACATATATTATAGGTGTAGAAGTACAGTATTCTCTTTGCATAAGTCTGGAAATGCAGCCATACTAAAGAAGGCCTTCACAATGTGCATACGGTTTCAGCGAATCTACTTTCAACCAGTGAAAATAACCTTCAGTCAAGAATAATGATAAGAACAGAATGTGCAGTACATTTGAGTACAAACACATTTTGTTTGTATGGTACAAGGCTTGGGAACCAAGACTAATAAGGCATCTACATATTTGCAGGGATTTGGTATTATTATGTAACACTTCAGACACAATAAGTTAAGTTAGTTCATTTGGACTCAGAGCAGAAAGTCATTGCAGTATACACGCTCGACTATGAGTGCAGAACTCAGGTGAAATATCCAACATTCCAGAATATTAATTCTACTATTCAGGAAGAAAGGAATATGAAGAATATAAATCCAGAAGCTACGAATTATTTCAGTTTATCAGCACTGTTATTAGAGACAGTATTTGGATACTGGTGACATCTAACTTCACTGTAGATAATAAAGCATTCTTAACCAAACTACAGTGTGTGCAGACTTTATTCTGAATATCTGGCCCATAAAGGAGAGCCTGGCACCTGTTCAGTGCAAGTTTGGATAATTAACAGCTAAAGACATTCATTTCTGTCTCATTCCAGTTTCTTTCAGTTATATCCAGTTCACACCAGTATCCTATAGTCATATCAATTCTTTCACACTCAAGAAACAAAAACTAATACCTTAAAAAATCCTCATGTAACTCATAACAAACACACAAAACTATATGCACTTTCCAAAAATAACATTCCATTCCAAACAGGAGCAACTGTTCCAAATCGATGGCTAGGACCACAGACAATACCTATATTAAAATTAAGGTTATTCATATGGATACTGGAGCATATGCTCTCATTTACATAGATTACCTATCAATATTCCACTCCCATATGTGAAAACAACTTGCATAAATATTTACATCCCACAGTTTCAAACTTCATTTTTTTTCACTGAACTGTTTGTCAATATCCCATCAAAAGTTAATTCCATTGCATCTTGTAGATTTTACTCAGAAGACACTGTTCAGACCTCTCATGATTAATTGGCTGCACCTGCAGCCTGCTGGCCATCCTCTAACAGGAGGTGTTAATGGAAAAAATAACTAGTAACTTTGCGAATGCAAGAAAGAACTACCATTTTTTTTTTCAAGCAGTTTTTTGCTTAAATAACCCTTGTCAATAACTTAAACAACAAATATCAATTTAGACATTTACTTTTATAAAAACAAGAGAAACTATTATCTTTTAATATTATATATAGTATGATCAATATATTTTATAGTCTCCAATCAGCCCAATATCACATTATATTAACCTCAACTTGCTGCTTTCCAGCCTGTCTTATCTTGTTACAGTTTAAAGCTTGGATACATTACAAGTAAGAACAAGTATTTTCTGATTTTAATATCACTGATATACATAGCGGTCACTGATAAAGCTCCTCCCACTTGGCATCTAAAATACTTCTGACTACATACTAAACAGAACTTTTACTTTACAAAAAGCAATGTACATCAAGAAATATTTATACAGATAATAATAAGAACAAAAAATGTTTTACTTATGATTACTTCTTCTGTCCATTAAGTGTCCTTCTAAACTTTAATGACATAAAGTGGGTTTATTCTTTACTTTTCTCCAAGCAGTTTAACACAGCCACCAAACTTCCATTATTTTCATCCACTTATTACAGAACCACATTTCACATATCTAAACTACATATGATTGGTACTGATAATTTACAGCTTTTCCACTTATTTACTAATTTCATATTGGTGCATGTGTTTATTCTGATCGTCTCACTCTCCCAACACCCAACTCTGGTTCAAATCCACAGTACTGCTGATTTTGTTAGTCAGCTCCTGTGTTTTTCCTCTCTTTCTCAAATATTTTCCTTTGAACCAATAAAAATGTTTCAAAAAGTCTCTATGTTTTCTTGTCAAAAGGTTGTGGAACAGATTCCCCTTCAACTTGTTGGTTCACTCTTTGCTAAATATTTTTATTTCCTGCTTAGTTAGTTCTTTATCCACAAATGTCTTTGATCCTCCATTGAAATATATATATATATATATATATATATATATATATATATATATATATATATATATCTTCTTGTTTTTTGTTTCATATATATATATATATATATATATATATATATATATATATATATATATATGTGTGTGTGTGTGTGTGTATAAACAAACATATTGGGATAAACTTGTTTCTGTTTTCCCTACTGCACATCAAATAATCATGCCCATAAAGACTCTTCGTATCTCCAATTTTAAAATGTTTCCCTTCTGTTAGAGTTTTGTCAGGAGCAGCTTTATCTGCTATGTTCATGTCTATATTAATAAGGTTTTGGCTGCTTTCTAATGGACAGAATCAGAACATACATAACATGTGTCATCTCAATTAACAAAATGTTATATGGAACACCAGTCATGTTGCTTATTTGTACTTTTATAAAATAATGCAGTCTTTTCTTTCTAGTTTCTGTAGTGTAGCAAAAATATTAGTTTCCTCTGTTTGTTGTATCTTCTATTTTTAAAGAGATTTTCTACAAAAGCCTGTGTCTAGCCAGTCATTTTTTTTCAGTCTCTACTTTCTGCAATTTTATCAGTCCATCTGAACAGCTATTTAACTTCTTAAGCTTCTACTATTTTCAAACCTTTTGGCATTTGACTTCATATATTCATCCAGTATCACAATTATTTTAAACACCTCTGAGTGCATTTGATTAAAGCTAATATATGAACTGCAATGTTCTTCCCAGCAAGACTTTTCTTCTTTTTTGGTTGACATTCACTTAAATGTCTCAAATTCCTGATTTGCTTACATGGGAGTAGTGCAGTTAACAGCCAGTAATTGAATTTTATTCAAATTTATAACATTTGCTGGCATTTTTCTGTCGTGACCTATCATACTTTCCAAAGCAAATATAAACAACAGACTATCGCTGATGGAAATAATGTCCTTACCACATTCAGTATTAAATTTTACAGCATTTGATGCAAAAGTGTGTTATTTTTTTGCAATTTTTTTTTTTTTTTTTGATAAGGATAGTCCCTTTAAAATCATCTTGAAGCTGAAATCTCCTAATATGACATCATCAAAGCCTGAACCCACAGTGCCTCACTATGCACTTTAGTGTATAAGCTACTATTTTCCCCATGCTAAAATGCAGCAAAAGGAACATCTCACATCCTATTAAGACAAGTTTTCAGCCATGTCCATGAACACTATCCACTGAAAGTTAACAGGTGGTGAATCATTAGTGAAACCATAATGTAAGTAAGTAGCTGTTCCCCTAAACAAGTATGTTTTTTTTTTAATTATCCAGAATGCCAAGCTAGTGTATGTAAATATTTGCTAATTCATAAGCCAACATCATTTTGTGGGTGTGATCATAAGGAAAAGCTGAGTCAACAGTGAAATTAAAACCTCAGAAAGATGTCATAATCTTTGTTTTGTTTTCAAACCACTTGCAGTTTTAACATGAAATGCATACCCAGATATGCCATTAATTGCAAACATGATGCATGAGAAGTATAATAATATACTTTAAGAATTTCTTGTTTTCACAACAGCAGAGCTCTAATTAACATGTTGCACAACCTTCCTAGCAACTCAGAAGTCAATGTATTTTCTATCATTTGACTCAAGATGGAATTCTATATGTAGCAACCCTCTGTCTGCACATTTCTAACAACCTCATTTCTCTAGTGAAAATTAAAATATTTGCAGTAGTGGAAGATGCACTGACTGTCTTAGAAGATGCAGGAACCATTAAAGATGCAAGGTCTGACTCCAAATAAAGATAAGGATTATATTTATTAAATTTATACAGCAAACTATGACCTATGAGCTCTAGATAAGAAAGTATTTGAATTTTTGTTACATAAATCTTAGAATGTTTTAAAAAGAAGAAACACCTACCCACTCATTATGGGACCTTAAGCATTTGAGTCAGCTTTTTCATAGGAGATAATCTATAATACAAGTCAGTAAAAAATTTTGCTAACAGTGTTAATGACATAATTAAAATGATTTTGGTTTGCCAATGTTTCTATATGCATAGTAGCATTTGATGAGTCAAGTGCCATGATGTGTTTCCAACTTGTCCTTCTTTACTTTTTTGGGCCTTTTTTTAATAAAAAAGTTTCACAAACTTTTTATTAAAGCATCGCCCAAAAAATTAGCTTCTTCATTTGTGACATTACCAAAGGGTAATGTGTGCTATATCCATAAGCTTTAATGGGGCACTTTCGTGCATGTGCGGTGGTATACCTATTAAAGTCTATGGATACAGAAGATGCTTTTCTTATGCCTACATCACTCAGGTTAATGTTCCCTATTTTTTTTCCTCAGTGCAAGGAATCTGTGTTTTTTAAAATTAGTTTTACTGATTAATAAAATGACAAAAACATTTGATGATGGAGGAAAGTACTGCCCAGGAGTTTATGCAATGCATGCTGTGGTGTAAAGGGAAGTTTTAGAACACTGTGAAATTACTTTAAAATTAGTATTACCATCCTGGGGGGAAAAGACTGAGGACTATGAGTATGAATCCTTGTGATCCAAAATTATACATTGAAAAGGAAATGTTCTGAAAATTAAACCTACAGTCACACAGACCCAATGAAAGAGAACAACATTTACACTGGTATTAAAGGTATACACCTGAACTTCAACCTACTTTGCACTACTGTATGTACTAAAGACTTCTTTACATTAAAGGTGCCTATTTGATAACAAGCAGCTTTATTATGGTTATGGGAAAAATCCAACAAGCATATGTATGTCCATATACATCTAATTTTCTTTCACAATGCATCCCAACATTAGCCTGTTTGTTAATGCTTTTCATGTTATATTTATAAACCTTTGCCAAACCTGTATTTGCTGGTGCTAAGTGGGTTGAGAACCCGGCCTAATCCAACCTATGCCAGGGACCTATGCTAATGGTGGGAGGGATATATGTGCCTCTATTGGTCACTGTGTACAGCCATAAAGCCCAGCAGCCCTGGGTCAATAAGCTACTGATTGGACAGTTTCCAGCTGCTCAGCTTGACTTATCTGGCATAGTTCTGTTGAGGGAAAGCTGGACATAAAACCAATCAACCTGCCAAATATGAACTAATAATTGCTACACTCAAAGTAGGTTCACTGACAGAATGAGACTTGGAAGTGGAAGGCATGATGGTAAGAAGGAGGCTGGACATCCTAGGTATCCAGGGAACAAGGTGGAAGTGTACTGCAGCAAACACAATTGTCTTGGGATCCAGAGTCTACTACTCAGGAGGACAGGCTAGAAATGGTGTGGGAATTGTAGTGATGGAGAGGCTTCAGAAGACAGTGAGAGATATTATCAGAATTAGTGGCAGACTTATGGCAATCAGACTCCAATGTAATGATAGAGCTGCATTCATAATGTCAGCCTATGCCCACAGCAGGATTGTGATAGTGAGGTAAAGACTACATTCAGATAGCAGTTGCAGGACCTGCTAGATAAAGCAGGATGACAGGAATTGATGTTGATAATGGGTGACAGACATATTGGGAGAGACAGAACAGGATATGAGGATCGCCTGGATCCACATGGGTGGAGCAACAGGAATAAAAAAGGAGAGGCCATTCTAGATGTCTGTCTAACAAATGGCTTGATGGTAGCCAACACATGGTTCAGAAAGACAGACAGTCATAAAATCACATACACAAGTGGCCAACATGCAACTCAGGTAGACTTCCTCCAAGTAAGGAAAGGACGCTGGAATAGAATCAGACAAACAACTGATGTCAGAGTCATGGACTAAAACTAAATTCCAAGAAATGCATAATAGTATCCTTTGGGAAGTCATCCTTCCCTGGTAACTATCACATTAACAACACACCCCTTAGAGTTGCCCTAGTAGTCAGGGACTTAGAGACACACATAGATAGTAATCTAGCCTTTGATAATCATGTGTCTACAATGGTGAGGAAATAATTTTATGTTGCACAACTTATAAACAAAGGTATTGCATGCAAGTCCAAGGAAATCAGTGTTTCACTGTATTCTGCATTCATCAGACCTATCACTGAGTACAATGCCCTTTGGTATGTACTAATCAGTCATATCCTACAACTGGAACATCCACAGAGGTTCCTCACTAAAATAATACAGGGTGTAAGTAATATGTCCTATGCAAACTGCCTCAAGGTCCTATCCCTGTATTCTGTCTCCTACAGGCTTTTGAGGGGAGATCTAAGCCTGGCATACAGGGCACTGTCAGACCCCACTCTGATGGACCTCCTGCATAACCACAAAACAAACAGTACCAGAATTACCCATTCTAAAGACTTAAACCTTGCCTGTGATATAAATAGGACCTACTGGAGAGATAGGTATGTATCGCAGAGACTATCCCATCTATGAAACACGCTCCCCATCCATGTGAAGCAGAGTTCCTCCCTAATCCAATTCAAGTGCAACTTGGACAATTTGGATGGGAAACCAGAAATTCATCCCTGGTTTGGCATCTATGTCTCTGATACAAACAGGTAACCTGCAAATGGTTCATCTCCCAGGCCCATGCTTACACTTATTAAGGGTATCAGAACTTGTCAGAGATTTGGGATGCATGGCTAGGCTTAAAAAGGCTCTTGTGGTCATTAGCCTAGTAAACACCTATGAACCTATAATTGCAAATTCATCCCCAGTGAAACAGTCAGCCCACAGCAAAAATACTGGTTGCCACAACCAGCTGCAAGCAGTGATCAAAGAAGGATCTAAGGTCAATAGAAAACAGGCTGAAGACCTGGAAGTTGACTGGAGAGAAAGCACAACAGTTCAAGGAATGACTCTTGGCTCTAGCACCTCAAGAAGAAGAAGAGGAAATAGGTGGAGATGAAGAAGAATGGCAGCATCTCAAAACAGCATATGTAAGGGTTACAGAACAGATATGCAGCCAAGCCAGTTATGGAAAGAAGGTACATAACGGAAGCTCATGGTTGAATACAGAAGTCCAGGAAGTCATCAAAACAAAAATGGAGTGCAAGAAAAAGTGGGAGATAGAAAAGACAGACCAGGCTAGGAAGAAATACTGGTTGGCTAACAAAAAAGCTAAGAGAGGAGTTGCAGTAGCAAGGAACAGGGCATCAGAAGCACTCTACCAACTTTTGGAAAGTGACTCAGTGTATGGCACAAAGAAACTCTATCAGGTTGCAATGCAAAGACAGAAAGAGATAGAGAGGCACACTTCATAAGGGATGCCACCAACAACCTGCTCACCAGTGCACAGGACATCAAAGGCAAATGGAAGGAGTACTTCTAACAGCTTCTGAATGAAGAAACCCCCACATAAGCTGTACTGCCACAGACACAGCCCACAATGAAAGAAGAGGAGTAGCCTTCCCTAAAAGAAGTAAGAAAAGCACAAAGGAAAAAGAAGTCACAGAAAGCAGCAAGCTCAGAAGAGGTCACAGGAGATATGATCAAGATGTTGGGCGAGATAGGGGAAAATGGCTCCTGAAGTTACCCATAACAATATGGAGAAAAAGGCACATCTCAGTAGACTGGAGAATAACCATACTAGTTCCAGTGTTCAAGAACAAAGGGGACATTCACAACTGTGGGCAGTACAGAGGTAGCAGACTATATCACACTGCATGAAAGTTCGGGAAAAGGTGACTGATAAACTAATATGCAGAGTAGTAGAAAGTAAGATGGGAAATGAGCAATTCTGATTTAGATCAGGATGCAGCACAACAGTCTCAATGTTTGCAGTAAGAAAGATACCTGAGAAGAAGAGAGAAATGAGGAAAGACTCCAACTGGTTATTCCTAGACTTGGAGAAAGCATATGACAAGGTCCTGAGAAAGTTGATTTGGGCAGTCTTACTGTAATTCAGAGTCCCAGAAACATTGGTAGAATTACTGCAAGCTATATACAAGGACCCAATGACTCAAGAAAGAACAGTGCTCAGTTTTACAGAAGGGCTCCCAGTGGGAATGCATGTCTATCTGAGTTCAGCTTTGTGCCTACTGCTGTTCCTACTGGTGATGGACTACATTAGCAAACAGGTTGGAGGGGACAGATCAACAATACTGCTCTTTGCAGATGATGTGGCATTACAGGCAAACTCTAATGAACATCAGCAAAGGATAGGAGAATGGAATGCAAAACTGAAGGCACATGGCATGAAACTGAGTACAGATAAGACAGTAGTAATGACAGCAAATGGGGGAAATCAGAAGAAGCTAAAAATTGAGATAGAAGGGAAAGCATTGGAACAGGTTAACAGCTTCAAGTATCTGGGAGGAGTGGTTGAGGAGAAAGGAAGTCTGAATGAGGAGGTTACAGCTAGAATCAGAGAGGCTGAAGCAACTGGCACAGAGTGTCAGGGGTAGTGTATGACACAAGAGTCCCAGTGATGCCAAAAAGTAAGATGTACAAAGCAATGATGTGACCCATACTATTGTATGGTACAGAAACCTGACCAGTAAAGGCAGGGCAGCTGAGGAAGCTACAGATGATGGAAATGAAGTGCCTGAGATGGATGGTAGGATGCACACTGTGGGACAGACAAAGAAATGAAGACATAAAAGCAGAAGCCAAAGTAGCTCTAATTACAAAAAAAGTCAGAGGGAACAGATTACAGTGGTTTCAGTACATGTGTCAGAAAGCAGAATGCAATCTGGTGAAGGAGATTTGGGACAGCCAGGAAGAAGACATGAGGAAACTAGGGCATCCATCAAACAGGTGGTTGGTCTGTATGAGAGAAGATCTGCGACAGTCAGGCATGAGTGTTGAAGAAGGTATGAGAGTGGCACTGAATAGGGAGAGATGGTGACAAGTGACACAACACCCCAACCCCATGTAGAAAAATAGGAAGAAGGGGGTTGATTATGATGATGATGATTATAAACCTTTATTTCTTTACATTCATTATCTCTTTGTTCCCCTATCTAGGCAAAACACAAGCTGAGTATCTCCTTTTAGAATTACATATGTCCATATATACCTTTTTAATTTCCTTTTTAAATATTTATCACATTTAGTCAACATCTGCTGTCTTAACCCAACATATCATCATTCAACATGCTTCATTTCTACTTTTACTAAGTACCTTCAACTTGACGAATAAGCAAACATTACCCAGTACATTGTCCTAAGACATTGTTTGGCTTATACTTCATTTATGCCATTCCAGAACCTTTCTCTTTTTTAATACTCTTTTCCCCTACTAGTCTAACTTATATTTTCATTCCTGCTAATACTGGTGTAATTTAGTTTCCACCCCTGACAGCCCTTCAGTTGTATATCCTTACAAACAATAATCATTACACATATTTTTCATGATCAGATAGCTAATGTAAAATCATCCATTAAAACTCAAGTTCTCAATCATCCAGTACCTTACATTCAGCCTTATGAACATGCTTCTATTTATTTTCTTATAATTTACATTCTAACCTGTTGTATGCTCTTGCTTGACCAAAATCTTAACCTCTGTCCACATCAACATTGCAGCTGCACAGAAATTGATGTTGGTGCCTTACATTTATGTTTTCTTGAAAACATACATAGTGCATTTTCCCATTCCCTACAGTAAGATAATCCCCATATTTGTGTTTCTTACAAGACTGCCATTCACCTCTACAGAGAAGCCTTCATTCTGCATCTTATTTGTCCATACTATCATCTTTTACTAGTGGAATAACACATAACCACCATACATATGGTCACTAGTTTTAACTGTTCACTCCACCTAACCACTCAGTTGTTTATCTTTGTTTTCATTCACTCTCTTGCAGTCCATCATTTGCTAGCCCACATCTTTAGCTATTCATAACAATATATTTCACTTCCATTTTATTACTCCATCCAAGAAGCAATCTCTAACTCCTTAATTACTTAATGTGGATAATCAGAACTAGTACATAAGCTTTAAAATCCTACTAAGTGCTAACATGTCAGAAATATACAATAAATATTTAACTACCATACCCCTTCACATAAACAGAACCCTAACCTTCAAAAACAGGCCTAAATATCTTTTTCTTGCTTACATTCCAATTTTGGCCATCCATATGACAGCCACTAATATGTTATACTTAATTATTTTCTACTGCCTAAATGGCAGACTCTATCATTGATACAGTATTATTTTAATATAAAACATTGCTCCAACAATTATTACAGGGTTGATGCAACTAAAATCTGCACATTAAAATTCACTGCCCCATTCTCTAAATAACAAAACTAGTCACAAACAAGGGGCAAAGCTCTTTTACACTTCTGTGACCTCTTGCTTTGAAGAATTGTTCTTCTAAGAGATCATTTTGTTTTGTTTATTATGCCTACCGATGACTGGCTGAATTGCTATATGTCACTAAAAGCTGTAATTAAAGTATATTTAATAAGGCAAATACATTTGTATAAATGTCAATAATAGGTCATAATTGTTAATTAGATTTCTTCTGTTTTTCATATTTTTTAAACAAGAAACTTCTTTACTAAATTATCTCATATGACATAGGCAAACATACATTTCTATAAATGAAAACAACCATACTGACATAATTTTAGTTGCAAACATTATACACCACAAACCATATTCACATAATTTTAGTTGCAAACATTATACATCACTTATAATCTATCCAGTCATTTTCAGTCAAACATTACATAACCCATGCAAATCCTGCCTTCTTTTAAACTTCATTCCTCCTCTGCATGAATTATTCCCACAATTCTTATTTTTTCTATGTAATTTGCTCCTACTCTTTTCTAAAGATCCCAATTCCAGTTGTTTTACCTCTGTTATTATATTCACAACTTCTAGTACAGTTATTTAGTTTTGATTTCCATTTTCTAGTAATTGCTTTTTTTGGCAGCCACTATAATTAGACTCAGCAAGGCCTTACTATGCCTAGGCAATTCTGATTCTGTATCATAGCTCAAAAAATAATTTCTTTAGTTACACCAATTTGCTCACCCACTATGTCTGACAAAGATGTCTAGCGACTCATTATACTCCCAGAAAATATGTTTCCAATTGCCTCTTTCTTCCCCACCACACCTCCAACATTTACTGTCTATCTGAGGAAAAACTCTTTGGAATCTAATAGGGGTATAAAAATACCTATGTACACAGTTCCAAGCAAAGATCTTAAATCTTCTAGACTTTGTTGCATATTTGGGAGAAATACATATATCCTCCCCCCATTGTTTCATTGTGAATTGCTTATCCAATCTCTTTTCCTGATCTTTTCTAACCTCCTCTGATTGATTCTTATAGTTATCATGCAATATTTTATATGCTCTACTAATTATTCCTTTTTAACAGCAGCTTCTGTTCTAGATTATACTAAAAACACTACCAGTGATGGTCTTTCTCTTAGGATCCCCCTATTTCTTTCTCTTTGTCTAAACTCTGATTCAATCCTTGATAGGAAAGGCAATCTCCAGCCTGCAGTCCAAATAAATTCTTGGCCTTTTCAGATTATATTCCCTTTCCTTCTCTAATTAATTGCTCCCAATACCTTGGTTCTTTTGCCAGTTTTCTCCAATAAATTCCAGCCTCCTCTTGCCTATTGTGTGTATCCCTAATTGCAGTCACCCCTATCGGCAGAATCTTCTTTCTCCATTTCTCTTTTGGCTTACTTATTAGAATACTTTCTGCTACTTTATGAATATAATATTCTGCAAGGTTATTGTTCTTCTCTTTAAGGATCTGTATCCCAGTCTCTCCTTGTTTTCTGAGCCCCCCCCCCCCAATTTCATCATCTCTTTCCACTTTGAAATATAGTTTTCTGCTTGTGCTATGTATAGGAGTGGAGCCTTAACTGTGTAGCTCTGAAATAACCCTTCAAATCTTGTAACCCCAAACTGCCATGTTCTACTGTAAGTATCAGCTTATCCCACTTGATTCTTGCTGTCTTCCCCTTACAGATAAAATCCTTCAGCTCTTTATTAATTGCTATCCACCACTTTTTTTCTGGTTGCTAAAACTATGCCTGACCTGTGTAAAAAACAATTTAACTGCTTGTATCTCGCTATCTATATCCATATAACAGAGCTTCCAATTTTTCAGTTTTTGTATTATCATTTATTTAGTCTCTTCCCATATATCCTTAGCTGCTACATCAGAATCCTTTTCAATCTATACTCCTAAGTGCTTCATTTTATCATCTTCCCATAAATAAGGATATTGCTGAATCAATACCTGTGTGGGTACATAATTTGTAGCTATTGCTTTTGTTTTAGCTTCATTAATGTCGTATCCTGTAAAGATATGAAACTGACTCAAAATGTTCCATAATACGGAAATGCCCTTTTTTGGTTTTATCAGGTATAAAATAATATCATCTGCAACACAGCCAGTTTTTCTTGACTACCATACCAATTATATCCATGAATTTCTGAGTCCCTTATTTTCTTTGCCAATGTTTCTAAACCTAATGCAAATAATAAAGGGGAAAGAGGACACCCCTGCCTGGTTCCTCTGCTCAAACAGAAATTATCAGAGAGGAACCCACCCACTTTAATTTTCACCTCCAATCCTTCATATATCCTCCTAATCAATCTTCTAATTTTATCAGGGAATACAAATGCTTCCATTGCTCTGTTCATAAACACCCAGCTTACTCTGTCAAATGCTTTCTCTGCATTAAGATCCACCAAAAACAACAGTGGTATTTTCTTACATTCTGCTTACTGCTGGATCAATGGTGTTTTGTTAATGTTGTCAAATGTTTGTCTTCCCTCCACAAAATCACATTGGTCCACATCTATCAATTTTGGCATCATTTTTGCCATTCTTTTAGCTATTACAGACATAAACACTTTATAATCATGATTTCAGATTGAAATGGGCCTGCATTAAAGTGGATCTGATGGGTCTTTAACCTCTGTAGGTATTACAGCCACCACTGCTTTCTTCCAGGATGTTGGTACCTTTCCTGGTCTTAAAACACTGTTAAATTAAGCCTTCCAGATCTTTACCAATTTTTCCCCTCCTAGCTTCAAAACTTCTACAGGAATGCCATCTATTCCTGGGGATTCTCCCATGGATTGGTTATATATAACCATTTTTATCTCATCTCCTCCTATTCTGTTAGTAATTGAGCCTCATTTACTTTTAACCTTACATATTTAATTTTTCCATAAATATTTCCATTTGTATCTTTTCTTGATTTTCATATTTCTATGCTTTATACAGACTTTCATAAAATTTCAGAAATATTTCTAGTACCACTACAATTATTATCTTCCTTGTTATAGGCTCCCTAAGCTTGGTGACAACCCTTTCTACTTTCTGTTGCCTGACTCATGCTAACATTTTTGTGTTCTGGAGTTATTATCAAAAAACAGTTGCTTAACAACAATCTTTCTGAAATCATGCATATTATCGAGGTAATCCCTGATTTTCTGTTTAGCATTCTGCAATTGCTCCTCTTCTTGTTCTTTGAGATTACCGCTATTCTGCAATAATTTAATATTTGTCAGTTGGTTCCTCTAAATAATTCTTGTTACTTCTTAACCACATCTTTTTTTCTTTTATTTCCACCTTATTTTTAAATTCCACTTTAATTTTATCCCACTCCCTAGCTATATTTTCAGAAGAAATTTCTATCTTCTCTAATAACTCCTGAATAATTTCCACCATGCATTCCTTGAATTCCTCTCTTTTTAACAGATAGATGGGAAAACACCAATGTCTCATTGTATTTCATTACATTGCATTTTTATTTTGGTTATTATTGGCGTGTGATCTGAAATAGTTATTGGATACATATCAAAACTTTCAATTAAATGTACAAGTTTTTCTGAAATAGGTGAGGAAATGCCAGTGTCTCATTTTTATTTCACTATGTTGCATTTTCATTTACTTTTTATTGGTGCATATTAAAGAAATGCCAGTATCTCATTTTTATTTCATTATGTTGCATTTTCATTTACTTTTTATTGGTGCATATCAAAACTTTCAACTAAATATACAAGTCTGTATGAAATATAATTTCTGTCTAGCCTAGCCCAGTTCTTGTATCTTGGGGAATTACATGTGAATTCACTCTGAACTCATACTACTGAATTCACATCTTCCATCCCGAATATTTTCATCTACCCTCCTTTGTTATATTTTCCCTTCTGGGCCCCCCAGACACATCTTCACTACTGCAAATCAGTCCCCAACTATAAGTAATATTCCCTGCTCCATTACAGACAGCAGTTTTAGGTGGACTACAAATACATGCCAGTGTAATCTTCCTCCCTTGCCAGTATCCCCTTAGTACTACAAATGTACCATTATTATCTTTTTTATCCTATTATATCACTATTTAGCTCCTCTTACAATTAATATAAGTTCTGCGGTTCGATCCTCGGCCGGGGTGCCTTCTGTGCAGAGTCCGTATGTCCTCCCTGCAGTCACGTGGGTTTCCTCCAGGTGTTCTGGTTTCCTCCCACATCCTAAAGACATGCTGTAGGTGGATTGGATACTATAAATTGGCCCTAGTCGTGAGTGTGTGCATGTGTGTCTTCTGTGGAAGGTTGGGTGCCGGGATGGCAACTTGACACCATAAAACTCCACTGACAATCATGAGCGGATAGGTGATCCACTGTATTGACCCCTAACTGGGAAAAGCCAGAAGAAGAAGACTCCTCTTTTACTTTGTCCTAGGTATTCTGCTGAATAACCGTCGTGAAAATCTTTCTTTATCATATTCATGTGTACTTTTTTCCAAATGTGTCTCATGTAGCATAATTATTTGCATTCTATATTTTTTTAATATAATTCACTATTCTTTCTGTTTTGTATATATCTTTGAGACCATTTACATTTAAAGATAATATAGAAAACATTATTATGTTAAAAAGTTATTATTCCTACCTTTTATGTGTAATAGTTTTTTTTCTTAAGTATCTAGTCCCAGTGTTTGTGTTACATGCATACACTAATGTTTGGCAGGTTGATCTTTTACACAGATGTTTCTTGTCATATCCATTTGAACCTATGTTACATATTACAAAATATTTTGTTTTATTGAAAGCCCTCAAACAAAAAAAAAACAAATACACTCCCAATACCCCCCAAAACTTATTAACTTAATACTACCACGCAAAACTATGTACATCTTCAAATATTGACGTTTTACGCTCCTAATAGGAACAATTGTCCCATACTGACAACCACACTCATAGATTTGGGTTACACTAAAAGAAGGTTATCCATGCTAAGATGCATGGTACAGCCTGTGCTTCTACTAAGTGTTGTCTGGTTTTGTCTTATCTTTATTGCTCTCCCAGATTGGGAAAACAATTGCATGCTTTCAGAAAACATTATCTCCTAGTCATTGAAAAAAGAAGTATTCTGTTTTTATTGCTCTTTATAAGATTGTCTCCATGAAGATATGAGAACCAGATACAGACTTGCTTTTACAAACATTTATTTATTTGCTAGAGTAAAGCTTTATTATATTCAATTTTTTTATTTATTTCCTTTCTCTAAAAAACTTGTTACAAGATCAAGCCAAGGGCCTTAATCCAGTCATTCCCCTATGCAAGAAAGAGAAAACACACATAAATTTTTCTTGTATCATGTTCTTTTGACAAGATGTTTCTTCTCTTTTACACTGCAGTGCCTACATTTCTTAAAACTGAACAAGTAGAAAGAAATAAGAAGGAAAACATAGGCACATGTTTACTTTAGTATCCCCATTACACTTGAAAATAACTAAGAAAACTATACTTTATAGTATGCAGATTATATCATGCATTATAAAAATATTACTGTTAAGAAAAAAAAATGTTTTTTACTTAAAGTTAACTCTCTTCATTCTCTTCCCCCTCCTAAGCGTTCTTCCAAACATTAATAACATGAAGTAGGGCATATGCTTTAGAGTCTCCTACAAGTTTAACAAAGTCAAAAAAGTCCAATATTTCCAGGTTTTCTTGTTCTGCCATATTTTTCAAATATAATTAATGCTCTGTAATCCCACATTTATTTTCAAATTTTCAAGTTGCTGGTTTTATTCCTGTTTATCTCCATCTCCTAAATCCAGTCTCTGCTTCATTTCCAATGTACTCTCAGTTCTTCTAGTCAACTCTTGTGCTTTATCTCTCTCTAAAGCATTTTCCATTGAAACATTGGAAAATGTTTTACTAGCACAGTCTCTTGTTGGTCTTTATTACCAGGGGAAGAAGAAGCAGAATTTCCTTCTGTTTCACAGCTCATTTTCTGTTGGACAAACTTTTGTATTACCTCCTTAGCATGTTTTGCATCAAAAACTGATTTTCTCCCTTGAGGAAAAATATTCTGAAGATAGCTCGATACATCAGTTTCAATCTCATGCCTGCTTCTTGACATTCCCTGATTAGTGGAAACAATTTGCTCTTCTTCTCACTGTACAGTGAATAATCATTTCCACAAACATTCTACTATCTCCCACTTTAGTACTTTGTCTTTCTGCCTCAATTTTGTCAAAATTAACTCCTTCTGCTGGTAGGATTGCATCTTTACTATGAAAGGTCTAGGTTGCTTTCTCATGGTCTGGTTTGGAGTATAAACGCAATGTGTCCTTTGTAGGTAGGTGGATACTACAAGGCAACAGTACATGAACTTTGTTTCCTGCTGTGAGTTATCAATCACAGCAGAAAACAGCTCAAATTACCTTTGCCACTTTGACAGATACAAAGAGGAGATATTTAGGGGGAGGGGAGATAAGTCTAAGGACTACAACTCAGGCATAACAATAGAATGAAAACTGGCCAGATGAGAATGAAAAAGAAGAAACAGGCATTGAGAGTATTGTTCTGTGTGATTATCCATGTTTGTTTGTAAAGTAGTCACTGATAAGCAAGAAATGGTAATTAAACTTGACTGACTAAAAGAAAGCATGGTATATGTAAAAACACATGTAAAGTCAATGCAGTGATAGGAGCTTAGGGGCTATGATGTAATATTTTAATACCAAACACTACACTGTTGGATACCTAGATATAGACTAAGCAATCACAATGCTGGGCCCCATGTAGGAAGACTCTGGAATTACATTTCAAAACATAAAGAAAAGTACACAGAGTCCAAAAGTGGTGTTAAAATGTAGGAAACATCAAGACATGATGAAATAAACATGTTTTTTTTCAGTCTATGGGTTTGGTTCTCCTTTAAAGCTTCTTCCATTTTTTTCCAGTGTTTTGTTATTTCAGTTGTATATTCTATCAGTGTTGTGTTTATTTTAATCTGCTCTGAGTACATTTGACTTATTTTTTTTCTCTAGGTTACTGGAAGCCATGTCTTGTACCAAAGCTGAAGCTTGCACTGCTTTTTGCTGAACAGCTGCAGAATTCTTCCCAGTCAATGTTTTTTTTTTCCTCACCTTTTGTGATTGATTTTCTTTCAGGTTCTCTGAATCTCTCTTTTGCTGGCATCCAGGTAGTGCATTTACTTGCCAGTTACTGAAATATACCCAAAAATACAAGTCTACTGGCTCTCTCTTCTGAGATTCTTTCACACTGGTAGAGCTGAAATTAAGCTGTTACTTAATGAGCAGCCATCTTGGAAGTCCTCCTGTTTTTCACTATTTTCATCAATATGACCCAATACTTTAAGATCTGATATTACATCATATTACTAGCCACAAGTGAATAAACAACTCCAAACAGTAGTACTGCATACCAAGACAAAATCTTCCTTTTCATCGAAAGAACCCATTTATATAGTATTGACACTGGTGCCCGAACCATAGGTTGAAGGGGGGCAAGAGCCTCTACACACGCATTCTTTCAACAGCTGCACAGTATAGCTTGAAGCTGCTGCAGTAATAGGGTTTGCATGGAAACATTTGCACTGGCATTTTTTGAGGTAGCTGCGAGGTCAGGCAGCCAGAAAAAGGCAAGTGATAAATCATATTTTTCTGGCTGCCTAAGCACACAATTACCATGTAAAGGAATATGTAAGTGTTTCTGAGGTATGCTGTTAACTTCTTTCAACAAGAATTTTGGACAAATAGAGGAATGAAGGCACAAAACCTGGGAATTTAAAGATTACTTATTTATTTAAAATTTTACTAGAACAAGTTTTGCATCAACATGCATTTTCTTATTAACAGAAGTATTAAACTATAATGCCTGACATTAGTGACTGATTGTAATCTTCAGCAAGCCTCTCAACTTTTGCTTAAGAATTCTGGACAAAACCAAAAAATAATGGGGGGATAAATAGCCAAAATCAGGGACACATTTTAAATATTGCTGTTATAAACCTAAAAAACTGCTAAAATAACAATGGTTTTGAAGACGAGGCCTGTAAGGCTGACAGGACTTTAAATACCCAGGTCAGTTGTAAGGCCACTCTTCTGGAGGGGCATCTGTGCTACTCATCAAGGACAAAACCAGTAGCTAAACTTAGGTTAAACAGCTTGAGAAGTGTGCCTGCAAGGGCATATTTAACACTGTTACGCAACTATATATATAATAAAGATAGATTCAAGAAGATTGTTGTGTAGCAGAAATGCGACAAAACCAAGCATTTTGTATGTTTTTTCTTACCCAAATGTTACAGTGTTATAAAATGTTTTATGGAGAATAACAAACCTTAAATGGAGTAGTTCCTGGCAGTACTAAATATTTTGACTCTGGCCTTTGGTGAACTGAAACCCTAGGAAAAGGGCACCATGGGTCCCTGCTTCCCACTGCATACTTCCATTTGCCCTCTACTTTGCCCCCATCTTGGTCTTGTGACATCATTCAGATTAACTTTTTTTTGTTTTGTTTACTTTGTTGAACTCTTCAGATTTTTTGTGTATTGTTTCAATATATTCTAAATAGTTGAGACTGCACCACAAAAAATGAGGAGGAAATAATCAGATGAAGCCAGCTGTCTCAGCCTCCCATTGTCACTGGATGTTAGATGCTCTAGAGTTACATTTTAGAGCTTTTTTTTCAAATAGTTTGATCTAGAGATGGTCTGAACAAAAACTGTGGTTAAAGAACAAAATTAATTCTTGCACTTAATTTATTCCTACATCCTTGTACTACTCCCTAAATGGCCAAGACTATAGTGTACTAACTGTGAAGGAAATAACAGAATTAAGCTAATAGTATGGAGGCTCAGAAGCAATGGGATTCTAGACAATGTTAGGTACATTTCAGAGCTTTCCGCCAGCCTTTTATTACAATAATGGGCGGGACAAAAATCATGGCTAACTAAAGAAATCCTGTTTTACTTTTTCAAAGTGGACAAAAAGTTGTTCCTAATAAATTAATAAACTGAATGCATGCAAAGATACATGAATCATATTTTAAAATACTGGGGTTCCAATTAGATGTTTGACAGCTTAGGTTGTCGAATGCCTAATTATTGACACCTAGGCATCGAAACTTTAAAATCGCAAATGGCCAAACATGCAAATTCTTTCCTCCGGAAAGAATTTGCTTAGCCATTATCAGAGATTTGCCCTTTCCCCAATGTAGAGTGATCTCAGAGTTGGTATATTTAGTTAGGGGGGATGTGGGAGGTGAAGCCCCCCACTATATTTGGGTTCAAAAGTTTATTTTATTTCGCGAAGAGCTGGACAAAAATCATGGCTAACTAAAAAAATCCTGTTTTACTTTTTCAAAGTGGACAAAAAGTTGTTCCTAATAAATTAATAAACTAAATGCATGCAAAGATACATGAATCATATTTTAAAATACTGGGGTTCCTATTAGATGTTCGACAGCTTAGGTTGTCGAATGCCTAATTATTGACACCTAGGCATTGAAACTTTAAAATTGCAAATGGCCACATACGCAAATTCTTTCCTCGGGAAAGAATTCGCTTAGCCGTTATCAGGGATTTGCCCTTTCCCCAATGTAGAGCGATCTCAGAGTTGGTATATTTAGTTAGGGGGGATGTGGGGGGTGAAGCCCCCCCACTATATTTGGGTTCAAAAGTTTATTTTATTTCGCGAAGGCCTAGCAAATTCTTTCCCGAGGAAAGAATGGCCGTTCATGATTTTTAGGTTTCAATGCTTAGGTGTCGATGTTTAGACATTCGACAACCTAAGCTTTCGATTAAGTAATATAGACGTAAATACTACATGTCTCCCTGTCAAAAGAAAAAAAGATAGTCACCTGTTGTGTATTCTTCTGTCATTAGACTGGGATGAAAGTGAATGAATAAATGGCTTCAGTCATATATTTCAAGTTACTTTTGCCACACATCATACCATTTGCCTATTCATCCCACCCCTAAAAGACAGCTATCACCATCTGTTTATCCATCTGACAATCAGAATATAATAACATATTTTATTTTGTTGATCACAGATGTACATTCACAATATGCCTCCTTATCCCTGTCTCCCCAAGTTAGCCTCCTGTATACACTTCTGATATGTGATTGTGAGAAAACAGAAGAACAATTATCACAGTTATGTATTTCAGCCTGTTGCTGCTAAACAGTACACTGCCTCTACACAAGCTATAGTGATGTTGTGTGCAAACCTGTGAGGCATGATTGTCTGAAAAATTAAAGAAATAATGACTACAATGTCACAGTTCCACAAAAGCCATAGTGATCTGTACATAGTACCTCTGAGGTTTAATTGTGAGGAAATTTAGAGAAATAATGGCCACACTTTCCCCAGTCCCAAACAAGTTATAGTGACTTCAGTGCACATCTCTGAGTTGACTGCTATGAAAATTTAAGAAATAATAATCTCACTGTTCTCAACCCCCATCATCCACACACACACACACACACACACACACACACACACACACACACACACACACACACACACACACACACAAACGTGTGCGTGTGCACACCCACATAAGCTATAGCAACCTTCTGTGCACACTTATGAGCAGGGCCATTTGCAGAACAAGTGGGTCCAGGGCAGAAGCCATCAATAGGCCTATGTCAAACTCCACTTCTAAAACCTGAGTTGTGGACACTGCCAAAACCTGGATGTTCTGTGATGCATTTTATGTCTTAGTTTTGAAAGATGATGATGTGTCATGTATGGATCACTATAATTATGCTCTGACTTTGGTAAAAAGACATGCTTGCTATGCACATTTCTGACATCAGAAAGGTGCTTAACAAGCTTTTATTAAGTATAATGTGGAAACACTAAGTTTTGGACAGACTCTTACAGTGAGAATGTCTTTCCTTACTCATACTAGAGTAGGAGACAACCAAAGAAAAAAGGAAAAAGAAAAAAAATCTCAAAGGAAGGAAAACATGGTTTCATGGCACATTCAGTAAAAAGCCCAGTTTAAACAAACTTTATCTACTCAAATGGGACGTTAGCAACTTCTCTTTTTTCACTGTTTTGTCTTATTTAATATAGAAAGTCTGCAGTTAGAGCAGTGGATTAAAGCTATGAGCTGTTAAAAACTGCTTCTCATAATGTGCAGTTTGATTCCATCAACCTCCATTTCCTGACTGCAAAGATCTGAGCAAATAACAATCAGACAATACTCCAGCAATTGGGAAATTGAGTGAGGCTACTTACTGGTATGCTTGATTCACAGATTACTAGATTGTTACTAGGTTAATGACCTAGGGGCCTTTCTAAGCCTAGCCAAGTTTTCCTGATTGAATAATGATGTCCTGTATCTGAACAGACATTGAGAGCCAGGCATTCAAAAACTACCTCTGTTCAAAAGGGACATGGGTGCCATGCCCGGTGTAAATTTCCTATTTCCCATCCACTGGTCTAGGCTGCACTTAAACTGGGTAACAGACAAACTCAGACTCACACGGATAGGAAGCCTGTTCCATAGGATGGGCAGCCTCTGGGACACATATCTGTCTCTCCAGCGTGTTCTTTTTAAGTCACAGACAAAATTCAGATCCCTAGACCTTGTATTTCTGGTAGTCTTTGACTTACGAATATGTAGGAGATTCATAAGTGTGGGGTTTGTGGATGCCTTGTAGATCACCCCTCAGCAATCTATAGGAGACCGAGTAGAGGGAAAGGGTTTTAAGGCTCACTGCATAAGGCATGTTCGTTATGTCTTGTATTTTTTTTGTAAGGAACCTCTGAGGTTGCTCTAGTTGCTGCATATGCCTAGTCAGGTACATATCAAAGGAAGCACTGTACTCTATGATTGGCTTGAAAAGGGCAGAGTACAGTGGGATAATGACCTCCTTGGACCAGATGCCATGCCCTTACTTATAAGTTGTGCAACATAAAAGGATTTCCTCACCACTGTGGCCACATGGTGGTCAAAGGTAAAGCTACTAACTAGGCAGCTATAAATAAATGCAATCTGAGGGTCATTCTGCTCAGTGCTAGAAGTCTAAATCTCAAGATGCACTTGCTTGAAGTACTCCTCAAAATAGAGAACATCGACATTTGTGCTGTAACGGAGACTTGGTTTAAAGCAGCAGAAAGCACCCCTGCGCTACCAGGCTATAACTCATTCCACACCTTTCGCCCCAGAACACGGACTGAAGCTCCAAAGAAGGTGGTATCTACAAATTCATAAAGGATATCCACACCTCCAGACTAGTAGCCCAGCATAATGCATCTGAGATACTGCAGGTACAACTAACATTGGGTAAGACAGTGATTCAGGTTGTAGCCTGCTATAGGTCCCCATCCATGTCCCAAGACTCTCATTCCACATTCCTAAGCACCCTGGAAACTATTAAGCTCCATCCCAACACTCTCATACTAGGTGACTTCAACTACCCCTCCATCAGCTGTGAAAACTACTCATGCACCAATGCACTGGCCCAACGCTTCCTGGAATTCATCAATTCGAATGCCTTGGACCAGCTCATTCTTACCCCAACTAGAGAAAGCAACACCCTTGACCTGGTTATTACTAATATGGGCAACTGTTGCTC
>NC_056733.1:1830563337-1830690837 GCF_019279795.1 Protopterus annectens | reverse complement strand
CGACTACACTACACCGAATAGATAGTTGAGTTCAAGTATCTGAGTTCAGCATTGTGCACCAAGATTGCGGTTCAGTGAAGAACAGGGAATTAGCCCATTTCCTCACTATAGTGTGATCTCGAAGTTGGTATATATAAGTTGCAGGGGGTGTGGGGGGGTGCAGGGGGGCTCCCCCCCCTGCAAAATAGTAAAATACACATACCATTGATTATGGAATGTCACAGTACGTGAAAGTGCGTAGCATGGGTGACTGACATCATGCAGTTTCCAGGTTTCAATAGTAAACCTATATATGTATATATACATATCTATCTATATATATATATATATATATATATATATATATATAGATATATATATATATACACACACACACACACACACACACACACACACACACACACACACGCACACACCCACACACTACATAAATACACTTGCATATACATATATATTTCAGATATATACATATAACAGGGTTATAGGCACAAAAGGTAGCACACTTGCATTTGGTGAAGAAGGCCATAGGTTCTATTCCCACACTAGGTAGGTTGATTGCTTACACTGTAGTGCAGCATAAGGGGGGGTGCACACTCCTAAGTAGGGATAGGGGTCCTTTATTTATATACAAAAATAATTTGTTTTACAAAATATCTACATATTTACAACTATTTATTTATATACAAATAGATACATATACACATATTCATAATTTCCTATGCAGTCATGCTAAATGTTCATCCTTATTAGACCTACACTACTTTTTTTCCATAACTACCATCTGATTTTACTTAATATTGTTGCTAATATCCATTTACCATTAACAGTTTCATTTATTCTTTCGTTCCATATAACCCATATAACATAAATTAGCTTTTTATCTATTCTTTTAAAATATTCTTTACTTCTATTCTTGTAATATCCACATTTAATCATATCCATGTTTATTTTATCCACTTCTTTTATATCTTAAAAAAAATCTTCTTTACATAGTTTTCCCCATAACATTTTATTCTGTTACGTTTCAAAAACACATGTTCCATAGTTTCTTTTTTGACAATGTAAACAAATTATATTGCTATTCTTTTTATATGGCACGTTTCCTTTTACTGGCAATTCACCTATTACCACTCTCCACAAAAAATCTTGACATTATTCTGATTACACCATTTGCTTATTTTTATAGATTTAAATTTTAGGTTTAGATTTTCCCATGGTTTTTCATAGTAATGTTTTGTCATTACATTTTTTACATACTTTTCTATCATTTTCTATATCATCAATTTTTATTTTCCACAAAAATATTTTTTCTTGCTAACATTTTATTTCTTCATTTATACACACTTTTATTCTTTTTTACCATACACCAAAATTGATCATACTTATATTTATACAGTTTTGCTACTAATCTCTCATTTTTTTCATTTGTGCACTTTAACACTTTGTACAAATTTAACGAAGCAGCGTATACCACTGGGTTAATTAACCTTAAACCTCCTTCTTCTTTATTTACATACAGAACTCCTCTTTTTTACTGGGTTTAATCTAGAACCTCATGTAAGTGAAAAAAAAAAAAAACTAACTGCACTATTTTTTTTCAATTACTGTTAGTAACATAAATACACTTGCTAAGTATGCTATTTTCCCATCAGTACTGAATTAATCAAATAAGCCTTTATTCTGAATGAAAATGTATATGTTCTCCAGAAAAGGATTGTTTGTTTTATTTCTTCTATTGTTTTGCCCATCAAATTCTACGTATATCTTTATTCACAAATTTTATACCTAACACAGAAATTTAATTCATTGTAAAATATATACTCCAATCTTTACTACACCACCTAAGCCTTTACTTTTCTCTTTATTTAAAGGCATCCCTATCATCTCTAAACACTCATTTATGCAAATTATTACTTCCTTTATCCAAATTTTTTTTTTGCATTTATGTCATCTGCATATGTTAACTTTCAGGTGTTATATACCCCGCCTCCTTTGTTTTGTAATTTATTTCACATACTATACCATTCATAACTAATGCAAAGGGTATACAGCTTATTGGACATTCCTGTCTTACACCACTCTTCATATGTGCCACTTGGTTTAACCAGCCATTTACAAGTATTTTTACTTTATTATTACTATATGCTGACATGCATAATTTCCTATCTTTCTCACTTATATCGTATTCTTTCATTATTATCCATACAATTTCATATCCAGTTGCATCAAATGCATTAGTAAGGTCTCCAGTCATGATTTTCACTTCTTTTTTATTCATAATACCATCCACAATTTCTCTATTATTAATACTTCTTGACAACCCTTCCCTTTTTATACTATATATGCTATTATAGGTTCATAGGTGTATACTAGGCTAACAGCCCTGGAGCCTATATAAGCCTAGCCCAAGAAGATTCCCTGGCATCATGCCACCCAAAGTTAGTTCCCAGTGCCCCTGTCAAGCAAGGCCACTGAAGTGATCCCAGGGTTGAACTTCCTATTTCCCAAACACTCGTCAAGATTTCTCTTAAAGGGGGCCAGTGAAGTGCTCTGCTTGATGTGAATGGGAAGTTTGTTCCAGAGTATAGGAAGTCTCTGGGTTAGGAACCTGTCCCTCCAGCATATTCTCTTTATTGGGGTAATGAGGTTATGGTCCCTGAAGCGTGTGGCATGGAGGGATTGGGATTTCTTTAGGTGTAGCATATCTAGCAGCTCTAGGTCAGACATGGCTTTGTAGGTCAAGCAAAGATCACCTCTAAGTAGGCAATAAGAGACAGAGTATAGCTGGAGTTTTTTTGAGTCTGTCCGTATAGGGCATGTGTCTAAGGCCTAAGATCTTCTTAGTGAGGTATTTTTGTGGCCTTTCCAGTTGTTGTAGGTGTCTAGTGAGGTACATACCAAATGGGGCGTTGTATTCTATAACAGGTCTAATGAGGGATGAGTAGAGAGGGGTTATGACCTCTTTCTTCCTGGATGAGAAACCTTTTGTAATGAGATGTGCCACATAGAAGGACTTTCTAACTACAGTGGCAATGTGGTTATCAAAGGAGAGGTTGCAGTCAACCTGTGCCCCCAGGTCTCATCACATCTTCGGTGTTTAGTGGACTACCACTTATGTGGTAGTTCATGGGCACCAAATTTTTCCCAAAGGGAATGACAATGCACTTTTTGGTATTGAGCTTAAGGCCATGGTTCTGGCACCAGTCACTGATGTTAGTGAGGCCTTTTTGTAGAATGTCTACATCAGCTGGAGAACCAATAATGGCTCCCAATTTGCAATCATCTGCGAACTTGGTCAGCCAGAGTCCCTTTGTGTTGTACTGAACTTCAGAGAAGTAGATGCCAACAAGAGAGGACCTAAGACCGATCCCTGTGGGACACCACTTGTAACTGGTTGGTAGTCAGATTTGGAGTCCGCTACTTTCACAGTGTGGGTTCTATCAGTGAGCAAGTTAGCAACCTATTTTATTACATAGGGGTTTATGCCTAGTTTAGTGAGTCTATCTATGATTCCTGAGTGAAGGATGGTGTCGAAGGCCTTGGCAAGATCTAGGTAGGCTGTGTGAACTACCTTGCCCTCATCCACAGCTCTGGTGACAGACTCGAAGAAGTCTATCAGGTTGAGCAGGCATGATCACCTTTCACAAACCCATACTGTGTGGGGCCCAAGGTTTAGAGATTCCCTATGTCCTTATTTATAAGGTCCATGATGATGCGCTCCATAGCCTTACATATCAGACTCATCAGGCTAATGGGGTGGTAGTTCCCAGGGTCTGTAGTCACTCCCCCTTTGTGGAGTGGGATGACAGTAGCAGTGCACCATTCGGTAAGAACAAAGCCTGAAATGAGGCTGTGAATGAACAGGGTACTCAGGTGTGGTGCCAGTTCACTTTGTAATTCATATAGAACACAGCCAGGGATATTATCAGGTCCCATGAAAGCTGTATTCTTGGCTTTGGACAGTGCAGTTTTTACCTGTGTAGCCGTGATAATAGGGACTTGGCATTCCTTAGGTATTGTAATAGGCCCTTTAGGGGGTGAAAAGGGGATGAAGTTTGCACTGAACCCGTCAGCCAATATGTTGGCAATATCAGTTGGTTCTGTATATGTACTGCCATTGTGCTGTAACTCAGAGCAGATCTGAGTATTGCCATGTAGATTCTTGACATAACTATAGAATGCATTGTGGTTGTCTTTAGAATCTGCAGCAATTTTGTTTTCATAGCTAGCTTTAGAGGATCTGATGATGGATCTCAGTTTTTTACTGAGGCGAACAAAGGAGTTTTTCCAGTCTTGGGACTTCACCCTTTTCTGCAACAGTTTTTTTCCTTCTGTTGTAGAGTTTGTTTATGGTGGGGGACCACCAGATTGGCTTCCTTTTTTTGGAGGAGAGCATCTTGGTTCTGTTTGGTATGGCCCATTCCATGCACTTGTGTATGTGCTCATGCAGTTCATTGGTGTTTGATTCAGCAGTCATGCACCTATTTTCCATTTACATGGGTGTCGTGAAGTTAGCCACCTCTGTTTTTAGAAGCCCAGAATTGGCTTTGGAGAAGTTTTTATGGTGGTTTCCTATGGGGGGGGGGTGAGGATGGGATGTGGATATCCATGGTGATTATTAGCTTGTGGTCAGATCTGACCAGGAAGGAGTTGATTACTGGTGTAGAGCAACGGTCACCCATCTTAGTAATGACCAGGTCAAGGATGTTTCTATCCCTGGTGGGGGTAAGAATGAGTTGGTCCAGGGCATTGGAATTAATGAATTCCAGAAAACATTGACTAAGTGTGTTGTTACATGAGTAATTTTGCAAGATAATGGATGGGTAGTTAAAGTCTCTAAGTATAAGGGTATTGGGTTGTACCCTAATATTTTCCAGTTTGTTTAGGAATGTGGAGTGGGAGTCTTGGGACATGGTGGAGGATCTATAACAGGCTACAACCTGGATTGTTGTTTTACCCAGTGTTAGTTGTACCTGTATCCTCCAAAAAAAGGAAGCCAATTTGGTGGTCCCCTGCCATAAACAAACTCTACAACAGAAGAAAGAAACTGTTGCAAAAAAGAGTAAAATCCCATGATTCATGGAACTCCCTGGTCAGCCTCAGTAAGAAGCTGAGATCTCTCATAAAATCCTCCAAAGCTAGCTACAAAAACAAAATCACCACTGATTCTAAAGACAACCATAAAGCATTCTATAGCTATGTCAAGAATCTCAATGGCAACACTCAGATCTGCTCTGAGTTACAGCACAATGGCACTAAATATACAGAACCAACTGATATTGCCAACATCCTGGCAGATAGGTTCAGTGCAAACTTTAGCCCCCTTCTCACAATTAGCCCCCTTCTCACCCCCTAAAGGGCCCATCTCTATACCGGAAGAATGCAAAGTTTCTGTAATCACAGCTGCACAGGTAAAAACCACACTCTCCAAAGCCAGAAACACAGCATCCATGGGACCTGACAACATCCCAGGCTGCTTTCTGCATGAACTACAGAACGAATTGGCACCCCATCTAAGTACTATGTTCAATCATAGCCTTACCTCAGGCTTTGTGCCAACTGAATGGTGCACAGTAACAGTCATCCCACTCCACAAAGGGGAAGCCACCACGGTCCCTGGGAACTAGCGTCCCATTAGCCTGATGAGCCTGGTCTGCAAGGCTATGGAATGTATCATCATGGACCTTATAAAAAATGACAATGGTAATTTCCAAACTCTAGACTCCACCCATTTCAGGTTTGTAAAAGGCAGATCATGTCTCCTAAACCTGATAGACTTCTTTGAAGCAGTCTCCAAAGCCGTAGATGAGGGTAAGGTGGTTCACACAGCCTATTTAGATCTCACCAAGGCTTTCGACACCATCCCCCACTCTGGAATTATAGATAAACTCACTAAACTAGGTATAAATCCCTATGTCACAAGATGGGTTTCAAACTGGCTCACTGACAGAACCCACACTGTGAAAGTAGCAGACTCCAAATCCAACTTCAGACCAGTGACAAGTGGAGTACCACAGAGTTCAGTCCTGGGTCCTCTCCTGTTTGGTATCTACTTCTCTGAAGTACAGGCTAACACAGAAGGGCTTTGGCTAATGAAGTTCGCAGATCACTGCAAACTAGGAGCCATAATCAAAACTCCTAACGATGTGGACATCTTACAAAAGGGCCTCACTTAGACAGATGCCTGGTGTCAAAGCCATGGCCTCAAGCTCAATGCCAAAAAGTGCATTGTCATCCCTTTTGGTAAAAACTCTGTACCCATGAACTACCACATAGGCGGTAGTCTACTTAACACCAAAAGTGTGATAAGAGACCTTGGGACACAGGTGGACAGTAGTCTCTCCTTTGATAATAACATTGCCACAATAGTCAGAAAATCCTTCTACATGGCACCCTTCATCACAAAAGGTTTCTCATCCAGGAAAAAAGAGGTCATTGTTCTCCTCTACTTGTCACTCATTAGACCCATTATAGAATACAGTGCCCCTTTTGGTATGTACCTTACAAGACATCTACAACAACTGGAAAGGCCACAGAAATATCTCACAGAGTGGATTACCAGCCTCAAACAGATGCCCTATGCAGACCGTCTCAAAAAACTCCAGCTTTACTCCATCGCATATCGCCTACTCAGAGGCGATCTCTGCCTGACATACAAAGCTATGTCAAACCCAGAGCTGTTGGACATGCTCCACTTAAAGAAATCTCAATCCCTCTGAGCTACACGCTCTAGGGACCTAAACCTTGTCACAACAATAAACAGAACATGCTCAAGGGATAGATTTCTGTCCCGGAGACTTCCCATACTCTGGAACAAACTACCTATCTATATCAAACAAAGCTCCTCATTAGCATTCTTCAAATAAAATCTTGATAATTGGATGGGATATAGGAAATTCACCCCAGGGATCACTTCTGTGGCTCTGTTTGACAGGGGCACAGGAAAATAATTGTATTGGGTGGTGAAAGCCAGGGTACCTTTTTTGGCTAGGCTTATATAGACCTTAGGGTGCCTAGTACCTATCTATGAACCTATGAAGAATCTCTATGTGATATGTTGGGCTACTAGTCTGGAGGTGTGTATATCCTTTATGAATATGGAGACACCACCGCCTTTAGTGCTTCGGTCCAGGTTTAGGGCCAAAAGGTGGGGCATGAATTGTAGCCTGCTAGTGCTGGGGTGCTCTCCAAAGCCTTGAACTAGGTCTCGGTCACTGCACAGATGTTTATGTTCTCCATTTTAAGGAGTGCTTTGAATGAGTGCATTTTGAGATTTAGACTTCTAGTGTTGAGTAGCATAACCCTCAGATTTCGTTCGCTTGTAGCTGTTATGGTGGTAATTTTGTCTTTAGGACATTGCCTAAAAAAGGCACTATAGGGGTGGCAAGAGCCTTGGCAAGTATCCGGAATCCCTGGGGTGACAGGTGCAGGCCATCTCCGGTGAAGCATCCAGGTCTGTCGATCATGTCATCCCAGGCAGACAGATACTGGATCCCCTTAGAATGACACCAGAAACTTAGCCAATTGTTGAAGTCAATCATTTTCTGCTTGTACTGTGGTATCATTCTGGGTGACAGTAGGATGCTACTCAGAGCTAGGATCATACCTGCCTGGGCTACAAGATCAGAGAGCTCCACTATGTCTCTTTTCATTTAATCCAAGGAGGTATGTCTCAGGTCATTCACACCAACATGGACAATGACAGAGTCATATTTGTACCTGTTGTGGAGTGACCTAAGTGCATGCGTTATGTGGTGGATCCTGGCACCCGACAGGCAGCTGACCGTAACTTTCTCCTTATTCAACCTAGTGAGTGAGACATCAGTGTGCCTTACTATTGAGTCACCTATGACTAGTGTATTGGGTAAGTTGTTTTGCCTTATAGGCTTTGGTTGAGTGGCACACTGTTTATGTGAGATATGTGTCTCATGGTTTGTGCTGGCATGTGATAGTTGTTTGCGTTTCTGCCTCGGAGGTCTTTGTTGTTTGGGCAGATTTTTATTGAGACCCTCCATGAAAGTAGGTGTGTGTTTTGTGTTACTATGTGAGGGTTGTTGTGGTGTATGTTCTAGAGGGCTATGTGTTGAATGTGGTGTAGTGCAGAGGTTATCCTTCTCCTCTTGACTGGCTAATCCAGTCTTGGCTGGAGACTGCTTGGCTTCCAATTTGGTTATATATGTGCATCTCTCACAAGTCATAGTGTTGAGAGGTAAGAGGAGAGGGTTGTCTGTGTACATGAGGCAGTTGCTACACTGCCTCAGGATGTCCAAGTTCACCAGGTTGACAGGAGAAGCACAGGGAACTGACTTTTAGACATGCCTGGATATGAGCTCAATATATTAAGTACTGAAGCCTTTTACAGGAAAAATGTCATTCAAAGTGTTTGAGTCTGTACAGAGTACTGCCAAACACTTGAAGGGAAACCAATACGTAGACCATGAAAATTTAAGGATGAAGTATATAGGCAGATATTCTGAAGTTAGGAAGAAATCAAGCAGTACTTACCGAAAATAAAGAATTAGCTTGTCAAGAATGAAGAAAAGAGGGGAGTCATATGAATGGCTACTGCCTGGCTACTACTAATGCTATATTTCCCATTTTAGTTTCAAATCTCTTTTGTATTATTTTCATAAAGATCTTATAACGATTATTATTCAATACTGTTGGTCTCCAGTTTTTTTTTTAATTCTTTTCTATCTTCCTTCTTCCATATGAACATAAGTATTCCACTACATAATTCTTTGTACATAAAACTTTAATTCGACCATTCATTCAAAATCTTTAAAAAATATATATTTTTTTGCTAATCTCTTAAATTTTAATACATTTCATTTCCTATTCCATTTGGACCTGTAGCCAAATCTATATTTACTCATCTTAAAACTTTATCTAGCTCTTTTAAATAAATCTCCAAATCCAACTATTTATTTTCTTTTTCTGTTAACTTTTTTACTTTCCATGTTTTTTTCACTAACTTCTTTTTTTCTTTAAAACATTTCTTATATATATTGTACTACACTATTAATAATCTTTCCTTAGTTCTATTCCTCATTTTATATTTTTTATTTCTCTCATTACACTACTATCTTCCTTTACTAATCTGTTTAAGCAACTCGATACTTCTCTTTTTCCTTGTAAAATATATTTGCTTATATAACAATTCTTATATTTTTCTTGATTTTTTCATACAATTCTTTTTCTTTGCCAAAGAACTTTCTATCATTATGTTCTAAATCTTCCAATGCACCACTACATGTTCTTTTATATTTTTCCTTCTTTACTTTCCTCATATCATATTCCTACCGTAAAAAAAAAGAAGTTATGTCTTACCATAACGTTCCATCTGTGTTGTAGATCTTTATTCATTCATTACTGTTAGGACTTCAGTTCTGTCTTCGGAACCGACACGGCTGTTATCAAGCTCGCACCAGCCAAAAACACTCAGCTAAGACCTACCCATAATGCCCCTCTCATAGTCTCTTCAGATCGAGTTTGCCCACCCTTATAATATAGAAGTAATAAAAGAGACAGTAGGAGGCTCTGTCTGAGCAAATACCTTAACTAAGGAAATCCTAAAGTCCACCAGGAGTCCAGGCCAGAGGAAAGGAATGCGGGAAGTAATAAATGAATAAAGATCTACAACACAGATGGAACGTTATGGTAAGACATATCTTCTTTATCTAATGTTGTAAATCTTTATTCATTCCTTACTGCTAGGACTGAGTCCCCAGCTACTTGAATCCTGGGTGGCCCTAAGCAAGGACATTCCTGAACACCATAGTACCAAAAGATGCTCATCCCCTGGAGGCCAAATCCAATTTGTAATGAGTGATAAAGGTATGAGGTCTTGCCCAAGTGGCTACTGTGCAGATATCAACCATAGAGGCACTGGAATGAAAAGTCACTGTAGTAGCCATCGATCTAATCGAATGAGCCTTTATTCTGGAAGGTAAAGACACTTTATTTTGATGGTAGATAAAGGTAATGGCATTTCTAAGCCAAGAAGAAACAGGCCTACCCAATCTGAACCCTACAAAGGCCACAAACAATTGATCCATTTTTCTGAAAGATTTAGTTCTTTCCAAGTAAAAATGAAGTTGCCTATGAACATCAAGGGTATGCAAAAGATATTCCCCTCTATTTGAATACTGAGGGAAGAAAACCGGCAGGTCAATAGATTGGTTAAGTAAAAACCCATTAATGAACTTGGGCAAGAAGGATGGGTCAGTACGTAGGGACACTCTTTCCCTATGAAAATCCAAGTAAGGTCTCTTGACACTCAAGGCCTGCAACTCAGATACTCTTCTCGCTGAGGTAAGGCTACTAGAAGTAGAGTCTTCCAAGACAAAAATTTCATATCACATGAATTAGAAGGTTTGAAATGAGGGCTTGTTAAAGACTGAAGCACCAAAGTCAAGTCCCAAGGCTCTATGGGGGGCTTGACAGGAGGCTTAACATAATACTCCTTTCAAGAAGGTTATGCATAGATGGTGTGACATAACAGAAGAATTATCAAACCCATTGTGAAAATTTGCGATAGCTGCTAAATGTACAGTAATTGTCGTTACTGAAGCTCCTGTATGTAAAAGGGTAGTCAGGTATTGTAGGATCTTCTGAATAGGCATGGAGAAAGAGTCTATGTCATGATCTTTGGCCCATGTGGAGAACCTAGCCCACTTATTAGAACACATTTTCCTGGTGGAAGGTTTGTGTGAAGCCAGAAGAATCTCATGGACAGGAGATGAAATATCAGGAAGCCTGGCAATCATTGGAAGTGGAGAAACCAAGCTGTGAGCTTGAGGCTGGGGAGATTGGGGTGAATCAGTCCCTGAGGGTGAGATAACAGAACTTGGGATTGATCCAGGATCCACGGGCTGTAAATCAGATGAGGCCATAGGAAAGGGAACTAGACTTGACAAGACCAATAATGGGCAATGCGGATCACTTTGCTTCTCAACCTTTGAGCTTTCTGGAGGAATTTTAGGATGATGGGAAATGGGGGAAAGGCATATAGTAGACCCAGGGGCCAATTGTGTGTCAGAGCATTCCTCGGTGACTCCCACTGAGGGGGAATCAGGGCAAAGTAGCTTCTGCATTTGTTATTTAGAGGGGAAGCAAACAGGTCACAGCAAGTTCTGCCCCAATGGCAGAAGATCTGATCCGCTATTATAGAACTCGGGGACCACTCGTGAGGCATCAAAATGTTCCTGCTCAGATTGTCCGCAATAAGGTTGGAACTCCTGGGAATGTGCATTGCTATAACAAAATGGTTGGAAACTATCGCCCATTGCCAGATTCTCATGGCTTCCCAACATAGGGGGTAAGACCTGGTTCTGCCTTGTTTGTTGATATACCAGACGACTAACATGTTGTCCGATTCAATTGCAATGGTCCCGGAAGGGAGGGATGTATGGAACACATGAAACACTAAGAGAACTGCCCTCAATTCCAGGACATTTATGTGCAAATTGGCCTCCATGGGAGACCAGGTGCCTTGGACTGTCTTTCCCTGGAAATGCCCCCCCCCCCAGCAGGGAAGCTTACGTGGTCACTGTTACCCCGGGCTGGGGAAGGCAGAAAGGTCGACACCAAAGATTTGATTCTGGCTTCATCCACCAAAGCATTTCTTTCTTGCAAAGATTTGTAAGGCATATCAAGTGGTCGAGAGGATGTGTTAAGATCGACCATTGTGATGAAAGGAGTCACTGTACTAGTATCATGTGCACATGTGCAACCTCGCCAGTGGAACTAAGGTAATGGTTACTGCCATAGATCCCAATGGCTGTAGTGCAAGGTGTGCTGGTACAAAAGACTGTTGGAGGAGGACTTGAATTAGGCTTCTTACTTTTGAGAGCCTGTGAGGAGGAAGGAAAGCTTGGCAGGATGTTGTGTCGAAGATCGCTCCAATAAATTCCAGTGTTTTTGTTGGGGACATTTGAAAATTTTCCATGTTGATCTTAATCCCTAAGCACAGAGCAAGGTCTTGAGTGTAAGAGAAGCTGTGAATGAGAAGATTCCAGGTCATAGCGGTAAAGAGCCAATCATCTAGATATGGAAACACCTGGAATCCTTGTATCCAAAGATGAGCTGCTACAACTGCCATATACTTGGTGAACACCCTGGGGACTGTTGAGAGACTGAATGGCAGTACACTGAACTGGTAGTGACTGACTCCCAGCCGGAAGCAGAGAAATGTCCATGAGCGTTTGTCCATCTTTATGTGGTAATACGTGTCCTGGAGATCTATAGAGCACATCCAGTTGTCCTTCCCTAGAAAAGGAGGATGGACTGTACCATGACCATCTGGAATTTTTGAGGTTTTATGAATTTGTTTAGTAAGTTGAGATCCAGGATTGGTCTCCACTCCCCTGTCTTTTTTGACACTAAAAAGAACCTTGAGTAAGAAACGGATCCTCTCTGGTCTGGTGGGACTGGATGGATGACTCTTTTTTTCTTAGCAGCTTTTCAATTTCTAAGGCTGCTACTGCCATCTGACTGGGTGGAACATCGGGAATTCATTTGACGTGTCTGGGAGTAAGATCGCATGGCATATGGTAGCCAGAGGAAAGCAATCAGGCCGCTGCTCAGGAGCACTGGTAAGGTCGGCCAAAGAAGGAATCTCTAGCACCCTGGTTGTGTGTTCCCCCTCTGCCCCGGTAGGGGCGTCTTCTGGATGAGTTACCCCCTCTGCCCCGGGGGATTGCTTACCACGAGTGTCACAAAAAGATCCTTGGAACTTCTTGAACCACAATTTCCCTCCCCTCTGGTTCCTGGAATAGGATTTCTGTGGGATGGAAAAATGTATGCCCACAGCAGACAAGGTCTTTCCATCTTTCTCACTTCGTGATAGTGTATCTCTTACTTTGGGACCAAAAAGGGAAGATTCGTCAACAGGATCGTTGATGAAGGAAGATTTAAAGGGGTCTGTGAAATCACACAAATGCATCCAAGCATGCCATCTCATGACTATGCCTGATGCGGCTGCTTGGGCTGTCCCCTCTGTGGTGTGAGAGATCAAGTGCATCAAGGGGTTTGAGATAGATTCCAGGGTAGCCAGTTGAGAGGCAACAGTGTCACGCACCTCGTCAGGCAGTACCCCCACCAAAGAGGCAGACATTTCTGAAATTAGTTCTCTTTGGAGGTGAGTAAAGTGTGCCAGGCAGTTCAGCGATCAAATGGCTAAGGTCGCTGAAGCATAGATCCGCTTCCCCAATCTGTCCACAGCCCGAGACTCCCTGTTTGGGAGATGAACAATGGACCTATCTTCTGCCATTTCCCTCTTGGTGGCCGCCGCCATGACCATGGAATCAACTATTAACTGCTTGGACCAATTGGGCTGATTTTCAAGGGTGGATAAAATTTTGTCTGGCCTCCGGGGGACAGGTTCTGCATTGTCCGGGGCCTTCCAGGCACGCTGCATGATCAGTTTTACAAGCTCATCCACAGGTGGGGTCACCCAGGAAGTAGATGGCTGAGCATGTAAGGCCTGCAAGAACACAGATTCCTCCAAAGAAGGGTTAGAGGACTTCCAGTCTCCCCTCTGCTTGAGGATCTCAATAATGTTTCCAAATGAGACACCTTCTGGGGAGACCATGGGGTCCCTTCTCCCTAATCGCAATCGGTGTCCTCAGTGATAGATTCCTCAGGGGAATCAAGGTGCTTCCTCTTGCACCGTTTCTTCCGGGGTGGCTCCCCAGTGGGATCTTCTAAGGAGGATTCCTGAGAAAGGGTTCCCTTCAAGGGAAGGTCTTGCTGTTCCAGTGCTCAGGATCCCAGAGTAGGGGTTTGGGACAGCTGCATGCTAGAGGGGGGTTCTGGTGTCAATGCCGTTGGTGCTGACTGTGAGCCTGTTGAGGCTTGGACCCTCTCCATCACCTGGAAAGCAGGCCCACCTGAGGAGGGATGGAAGCCCAGAACCGAGAAGGACAATCTCAAAACTGGGGTCACACCCCACCCTGAGGTGTCCACCTCCAGGTGAGGAGCTCTGAGAGTACTGGTAGCTGCTGGTGGAGCCATGGCCATAGAAGGTGCCAGGGAAAAAATAGGTGCCAAACTAGGAACCACGGTGACAACAGCCCAATCACTGCTCCAAGAGTGCACCAGTTCCAACAGAGCCATTGCGTCAAGAGTAATCGGTGCCGACAGGGAAACCTCCGCAGTCGGACCCGAAACAGTATGCACTGGGGTGCACATTGGTACTGAAGACTCTGGGGCCTGGGAAGACGCCGGAGGAGGATATACTGGTGAGTATGCCATGAAAGCTTCCATTCCAAGAGGGATGGAAGACCTAGCAGGGGTGGCCAATCCTCTAGCTGCCAGAAGCTGGTCCACAGCCCTCACTACATCTTGCTCTGAAAGGCTCCCGGTGGATCTGTAGGAGGCTGCAGAAGGAGAGTCAGGTCTTTCAAGAAAGGGGCTAAATTGGTGCCCTAAAAAAGGGTCATAAGCTGGAAAATATCTGGTTCTGGGAAGGTGTTCAAACTTCGGAGCCGACGGAGTCATTGTCTGTTGAGCCATATAAGCTATCGGCACCGTGGCCAGGGATGGTGCTGATGTGGGTACAGTAGTCAAAGCCAGTGTCAAGACCAAGGACGGCACCGAGGAGGATGGTGCCGAAGCTGGTACAGTAATAGAAGCCAAAATTAGAGGCAGCACCAACAGGGAAGACATAGAGCCTGGTGCCAAAGTTGTCTGCAATGAAGGTGCTGTAAAAGCTTGGTGTTGACTCAGTTCCAAGGAGAACGGAGATGTAGGAACCAAGTGACTCCATTTCTCTTTATGTTTTTTAGTCTTAGGAGGTGGTGAGACCTCCGTCCCACAGAAAGCCTCCGAGAAGGGAGTTTTCATCATACCCTTTAAAATTAACTTGTTTTTATGCTCAGCCAAAGTCCAATTGCTGAATCTGGAACAGATATCACATGAAGCATTAATGTGGTCAATGCCCAAACAGTAAACGCACAGAGCATGACCATCTGAGTTGGACATTTTACACCACCACTTATCACATTGTTTAAAACCCAAATTAGCTTTTTCTGACATAATGACAAACATCACACTAGTCCTAGTGACAAGATAAAACAGTCAAAAAACAACAACAGCAAAGTTAAAGAGAATAGGTTTTTTTTTTTTTTTTTTTTTTTTTTTTTTTTTTATAACCAGATAGAAAGAAAGTGAAGAGCATCAACAATGGTACTTAGAAATACCACAAGTGATAGGAAAGATGGCCTACCTAAGGTAGGGGAGAGGGAATTAACACAAAAAACTCTACACTTAGCTTGAGAGAGAAGGCTTGGCACATCTGACAAGGAATGTAGCAAACGAGATCTGGAGAGACTATGAGACGGGGATTATGGGTAGGTCTTAGCTGAGAGTTTTTGGCTGGTGTGAGCTTGGTAACGGCTGTGTCGGTTCCGAGGATGGAACCAAAGTCCTAACAGTAAGGAATGAGTAAAGATTCACATCAGATAATTTTTTATATTTTTACTTAAATATCACCCACCATTCAGACCACATTTTATAAAATATTCTCATAGTCATATGATATATCCATAATTGTATTACTAATCTCTTTCCTTCTTCTTCATTCCATGCTTTCTCATTTATCCCCTTTATTGTTTTGCCTATTTTTATATATTCCTTGTTTTCTTTTATCTTTAGCCATATTGCAAGATGATCAAAAATCCTGTTTGAACTACCTCTCCTCCTATATTGATAAATATGAATATTACAATAACAGGCGACTTTTAATCTGAAAGTCTAAATGTGGGATTATTTAGTAAATGTAAGAACACTAATGCACTTTATAGACATTTAGAAAATAATCCCACTCATAAATTTGGATTTTGTAGTATTAGAACAGATTCAAGTGGGTCCCAGGGGAGGTCCCTGGAAAACCATTTTAGAAACTAGGGAGTATTGGTGGCAAATTTATTTAAATGCTGTACAGCTCCCAGGTTTAAATGATGCAATTTCTATTTCAAGTATTTTAAAATTGAGGGCTTATAATAGATAGGAATGCACAGGTGTGTATATACATATATATTTTTATATGGTTTTATATGTTTAGATTTTATATATTTTATATGCAAATTCTAAATTGATTAATTCTCAATTAATTATACACTGGATTTTGTATAAAAAGGAGTGGTTCACTTTGTCTTGTTGTCTGATGAAGGCTGGTGTTACAGCTGAAAGCGCTTACCTGGATTTTCAATAAACCTGGATTGTGTTTTAGAGCTGCTGGCTTTTTGTTAAATAGGGGAAGTTCCCTGATGCCCTGGCCAGATTTCCCCTAGTAGTACAAATACCACCTAGGGTCTCCAATGAAAAGAGGCTAGCCTAGTGGGGCTAACTTGGTCAACAAAGGATAACTAATATGTATAAATATATATATATATATATATATATATATATATATATATATATATATATATATATATATATATATATATGGGTTCCATACACTAGATCGAATTTTCACTAATTCGAAATAGTGCATGGAATGCTCACTGCAGCAAAAGTGCACTTACGTGAAGTTCAGTACAATGAACGGGTGTTGTACTGAATTTCCGTGCAGTACTCATGGACCTTAGGGTTAGGGCATGGGTCATAGTAAGGGGATAGCCCGTACCATGACCCATGCCCTAACCCTAGGGTCCGTGACGACTGCAGCGCAGTGAAGGACATAGCAAAGTCCTCCACTATGGTGCGATAGTCACGAACCTTAGGGTTAGGGCATGGGTTAGGGTAAGGGGATAGCTTTACTAACTATCCCCTTACCCTAACCCGTGCCCTAACCCTAAGGTTCGTGACTATCACACCATAGTGGAGGACATAGCTTGTTTTTTATGTCCTCCACTGTGCTGTGGTGTTTTTGGTGAAGTGCACTTATGCAAACATTCACTTTCGTTAAAGTGAACTTTCGCAGAAGTGAGGCTTCCTATTACAAGTTCGAAGTAGTGAACTTTCGTTCTTCTAATAGGAATCCATATATATATATATATATATATATATATATATATATATAAACACACACACATGTATGTGTGTGTGTGTGTGTGTGTGTGTGTGTGTGTGTGTGTGTGTGAGCATGTATGTATATTTAGCAAAGGTCTGGGGTACACTCCACATTAGGAATACATTGAGGTTACTCCTTTGCAAAAATACTTTGCTCAAAAAGCATTAGAATTAACTGTTATTATTTTTAACAGTTGTGGGAATCACAATTCCATTTGTTGTATTTGTGATAAGAACCCATTGCTAAAATATCACTGTTGTTATAGCATATTGTTATACCATATTAATCTATTCATATTCAAGCACTCATCTTCAGCTATTTGTGACTGTTGCCCCCCCCCCCCCCCCCCCGCTTTCAAACTGCAACAGTTTTGAAAGAAATGCTTTCAAAGTGTCTAAAGAAAAACTCATTACTGGGGACAAAAATTTCTTAGACAACAGAAACAAACAAGCTCACAGATTGCCATAGTTAACCGCAACCCAGCTAGGACAAACAACTCCTGTAACAAAGGCACACTCCGTGATCTTTTAGTTAATTACGTACGTCTCCCCAACAGCATTAGTAAGCACTTTCCTAAGCAATTAACTCTATCATATGAACCCCCTAAAATTCAGCATAATTGTCTAGCCAAATAATTTCAGAACAGAAGAAGACAGTCACAAGCTGAGCTTGAATACAGAGTACACACCATGACAAATGATCTGGTAATAGTACTTACACTTTTCAATTCTATAATACTGTCTATCATTGATATGTTTTCCCAGCCACCAAGAAAAGAATATGTGGAAAAACCTGCTAGTGAATAAACAATGACTTGGACAGTTAAAGCAAGATAGGGAAAACTCATGGACCTGGAGAATATGAAAATCTTCCAGCCTTCACATATACGTATCATGCTACCCTCAGTCTTAGACAAAAAATGCAAACATGGTGTCAAAGAGACAAACTCCAACTACTTAAAAGAAGAAACAAGAAATAAACCCAAATAAACCCAAGAAAGGTCTTTTAGAAAAACATAAAATAAAAGATACTGCTTAAATTGGCTCTAATGCCTAAATCAAAAGAAACTGACCAAAACACTACTAAGACAATTTAAAGAATGTATTATGTCAGTAATAAGAAAACTCTACATCTCCCAAATACTACAAATCCAACTTTTAATACCGTCCTTGAGACACCAGATAGATTCCTCAATAAGGTTAGAAACCAACCGTTTCACTCCACCATTCTACATTAAAGCTTATAAAGCTTATGAAAATATGTAGAAGAACTTCTTGAAAATTAGAAAAAAATGGCCATACCTGAATTTAGTGCACGCCATCCTACATTTCTTCATATGGCAGCTCAACATCTTTCCCAAATGCAACATATATATTCAATCCCTTCACTAACCACTCATATAGTATCACCCCAGGCTAAACATTCTCTCATAATTTCTATTCCAAAATCCATATTTCCCTTATTTCCATAACACTTCAAGCCCATATCCATTCTTTGCCCTCATCAAAAATTCCAAGAAAATTTTATGTCGGCAAATCTTCACACACCAATAAATGACAGTCAAACTGGATGGACATATGAAATAGGATATAGAAGTGATGTTCTTACTATAATAATGGATCCTTTTCATTCTAGTCCACCTGATCCAGCACCCTCCACCCTTCCCCATCCAAATTATCTTTTAGTTAATTAAGAATGTCTCCCCAACATCATTAGTAACCAAATTCCTAAGCAAGCATCTCTATCATATAAAACTTATAAGATTCAGCTTTTTAAGACTTAAACTGGTGGAGAAAGCTTGTATCGTGGCTAAGAACATGCCAGATATGCTCTTCCTTGCCATGCTTCTGCTGTTAAGTGCATCACCCATTTTAGCAAAAATTTCCCTGTGGAGTTTTTAACTAACTTTAACTTTGTTGCTATTCCTCGTGTGTTCACTGACATACAAAATGGATTTACACCTGGCCATAATACACTTGCAGTAATCTATACAATCACAGATAAAACTTATTCCACTACAGATAATGATTGCCTTCCAGAAGCCATATTTATTGATGTACAGACAAAACCTGAATGTGTCAATCACTCCTACTGTAACATCTTGGAAAATTTGGATTCAACTGAAAATACAGCAACAAGATCCAAAGACTGCCATTGCCATATATATTTTGCTGTTCAGAGAGCTCATCAACATTCTGATCTTTGCTTATTCTCTGCAGGGTTTCTCAAGGATCCATGCTAGGTTCCATATTCTTCTCCCCCCTATATACTGTAACAGCTTATGTGGAGAAAAAAGTGGAATGTACATTTAAAATGCATTGTTTGTGGAAAAATGTGACATGGGCTTTTAAAGGTGTGCAAAAGTACTTGTACTGGTAAAATTCTCACAGCACTTTAATTAAACAATCAGTTGTATCACTCAGTTAATAGGAATTACCTATGTAGTGATGTATGAAAGGAGATTGCCTCCTCAAGGCAAATCAGGAAGTAAGTTCCTCATCTGAAAATGTATTGTGGGTCACAGCAGGGGTTCTGATCAAAGATTTGTGGAGAATGACAGCACATTTGGAGCTTACTATGGGTGTGGTCTAAAGTAAGCTCAACTGAAGATTTTTCTGTGTCTGGTGAATCTGAGGAGAAGACAATTATATCCTGCAGCTGTGGTTTATCATTCTAACAGCTGGAGAGGCTACTAACGGACTGATTACACGAGTAATAAAGCCTGTTATGAAGGCAGTGTTCAGACTGTATAAAAATTATGTTAAACTGAGTAAGCTGATTTATTTTTTCTACTTTGGTACAATAAAAGTGCTTTTGTTTATGGATATTGGACTTCCAATGCTTTTTAAGACTTAAACTGGTGGAGAAAGCAGGTAGCTTGGCTAAGGACATGCCAAATATATTCTTCCTTGCCATGCCTCTGCTGTCAAGTGCATGAACCATTTTAGCAAAAGTTTCCCTGTAGAGTTTGTAACTAATGATGTGTTGTTGATGTTTCTGGTGTACTCATTGACAAGTCATTTGTTCTCTACATTTCCTGGTGTACTTTCTTTTGTCTACACAAGTGGAGGAATTATTAAAAACCTAGTGGTATCCAAAGTGGACAGTGTCCAGAAGATAGTAGAGCTGCAACAGCAGCTGGTAGGACTAGCTATCATGATAGAAATGTACCTAGCAGAAAGAAGACAAGCAAAAGGGATAACCTAGAATCATATAAGGAGATGTTTGATGCCACAGAAGAAAACTGGAAAAATCAGAATGGGCTAAGACACTTATCTCCCACTTAACACTGGAAGCAGTAAAACCTACAAAGACTTGGAAGGGACTGACTATACTGAATGAGAATGTTATAAATAAATATCAGCTAGGGTTAATATAACTTCTAAGTGCAAGCTATACAATTTTACAAATGAACATTTAATACTGACAAAATGCTTAGATTCATATGCATAATTTAAAACACATTTTAAAACTGTGGTTATAACCTGATATTAACAGTAACATGAAGACATTAGAAATTCTAGCAGTAAACAGATTTAGAACAGCACTGCCTGGTATTATGAAAAAGTGGGTGCTACAAAGAGATCCCAGGAACTTTGACAATTTAGTAATTTTAGGCAAATGCTTATTAGTAAATGACACATTGTTTAAAACTGAAAGGGAAGTGAAGTAGCCTATAATGACTGCTGGCTACTTAGCCACTACTTGTGAGCCACTAGTCAGATCCAATTCAGCCTTTTGCTAGTACACCTAGCTTTGAGGTCCTTCTGAGTGCTCCTCCCATATATACCCTGAGCCCTTAGTAACCTCAGATTGAGTTTATTAGCTAGCAAAGATAGGACCAAGGGAAAAGATGCCATAATCATAACTGGGAAGGTCCCCTGGAATGAGGTGATAATTTGGATGGGGAAGGAGGGAGGGAGGGAGAGAGAGAGAGTGAAAGTATGTGCTAACCTTCAAACCTGACCCTTGTAGCGATATCTTTGTTTTTAAGAACTCTGCAAGTTTCCCTCTCTCAGAGTTGGCCAGCCTAGCAGCTCAACCCTCCTTTCCTACTTTTTTTCCCTCCCTCCTTCAGTTTGACTACCTATTCTTCTACCTATTCTCTCTCTTCTTGCACCCCTCTACCCTACCTCTGTCTCCTTGTGTGTTCAGGCTTGTCCTCCAGCTCAGTTATGTGAATACTGTCACTGTCACTGAAGGCAAGAGCTGTTCTTTATTCATTATCACTGACCCTGCCTTTTATTTTTTATCTCATCAGAGTACCTAGCCCTTGTGTAACCTTTTCTTTTTATTCTTTCCTCTTCCAGCACTCACCTCCTTCTATATTCCCCTATCATCCTATCACAGCAACCACAGCTGTCAGCTTGTTCTGAGCACCTTGTGCTTGTCTCTCTGCCTTCCTAGTACCACCTAGGATGCTATTCTGCTGCCAAGGACACACTGAAGCTTTGTGGCTTTACCACCTTTTAATACTTATATCTTCTTACCTGCTTCCTGTCTTGTCTTCCTACTTCTCCTCTCTCTTTTCTCTGTCCTCTCCCGTCTTCCCTCTGGGCCTCCCCCGCTCCCTCCCTCCCACCCCCTCCACCGCCCCACCCCCCCAGTCCCCTATTCCCCTTCCACACTACTCACCTCTTCCAATGTTGGATCAGATGGACCAGAATGAAAAGGCTCCAGCATTATGGTAAGTACATACTTTCTGTATCCTATTTTATATGCCTATCCAATTTGATTGTTGGAACAGACTCCCAAGCTACCTGACTTCTCAGGTGGCATCATGGCAGGATACCTCACAGAACTGTAGTTCTGAATATTATATTCAGTTTGTGATGTTTGGCAAAGGTACTCTGAAAACTATGGCTTTCCCCTTGTAACAGCCCACGGTAAATAATAATACTAATAAAATCTCTCTCATACTCTGAAAATTAACAGTGCAGCTTATCCACCAGTCCCCTTCCTTCCTTCCTTCCCTTAACTTGCTCAATTTCAGAAAATATCTGTCTGACAAACATTCACTACCCCAGCTGAATATGGCTTCCTTCTACAGTTCTTATCCCATCTTTCTCCATCCTCTATACCTCCTACTTCTCCCTCTTTTCCAAGTCTGAACAGAAACTGAATATATAATAACAGCCTACTTCTCACTCACTCTTATACTTCAAACTTTAAGCACCCTCTCTTTACTCCTTTACCAACAGTCAGCCTTGAGGTAAGTTGTATTCAAAAGCATTATATTTAAATATATGCTGTGTAGCTGTAATCCTGTAAAATTATACAAGTTGTGTAAATTCTATTTATATTATCTTCCACATATTGTATAAAATCATCACTATGTATATGTTTATCCAGTGTTTATTATGTGGAGCCCATCCGGAGCCTCCACTGAAAAATGGGTTTCCGCCCAGTCAGACTTTCCTGGTAAACAAATGTAAAATAAAATAAATAAATAAATAAAATGTTGCTGTATTACAAATTTCATCCACGGCAGAGTTTCTGAAAAAGACAGTGGAAATTGAGACAGATCTAGTGGAGTAAGTGTTTGGTTTAGTTATTAAAGATTTATTTCTGGGAGAGTGTAAAGAAAATAAAATCAGAAAGCCATCTGGACAGCATCATTTTGGAAACTTTTATGCCTATCCTTCTTGAAGTAAAAGATAAGAGTAACTGGACACCTTTCTTCATTGTTTTGGTACTGTGGAGGTAAAACCTTAGTTGTCTAGGTACATCCAAGGTATGTAGAAAATAGTCCTCCTTATTAGAATGATTAGGGGAAAATACAATTAAATGGATTTAATGATTTAGATTACTGTCTGATGCTACTTTTGGAAAACAGGATGGGTTGGTTTTCACAGATACCCTGTCTTTATAAAAGACTAAGTATGGTGGAGTTGAAGATAAAGTGTGTGACACTCAAATCCTGCAAGCTGATGTGATGGCAGCCAAAAAAAAAAAGATTTTCCATAATAGAAACTTTAAGTCAGTGTAAGAGGCTGCATCAAAGGATGTTTCAGTTAGTCTCAAGTACAACATTGAGGACATGGTAAGTAGGATCTTTTAATGGGGAATATAAAAGGAAGATTCCTTTCAGAAAGACCTTGCAAAACTTGTGTGAAGCAAGAGAACAGTTGAAAAAAACATTGCGAAATTTTGAAATGGAAGCCAGTTGCATCTTAACTTAAGTAGAGTAACTATAGCCAGCCTCAAATAGATTTGAAAGGAATTGTAAGGCTTCTAGAATTAAGGCAGAAATAATTTTAAACTTTGTCCTGTAGCCCAGATGACACATTGTTTTCATTTGTACAAGTAAAATTTATGACTGGAGTGTTTTGTGAAGCAGGCAAAATACAGGAGTGTGGATGGAACCTGAGGTTCATGTAGTTAACCTGATGTTCTGTAAGTGCAGGTGAAGACCCCCAAATGGGTGAGAAAGAAGATCCAGGTGGAGCTCTACAGACCATGGGGGCTTCTTTAAGTGAAACAAGAGCAAGGGGAATCATATTTGCCTTGGCAAGAGTGAGGCAATGAGGATTACTGTAGGTGTGCATGCTGTACTTTTCTCTACAAATCTGAAAATTAGAGTAATGGATAGTGTAGTACATATCTCTTTAAGAAACCTCCTGTGGGCATATACTAAGTGTATGATTACTGAGCATGTGCAGGGACAGAGTGCCATTTTGTAGTTACCTGTTGAGATGTAAGCATGCATGTGTGTAAGCTCTATCTGTTAATCAGTTTGTTTGTTTATTGATGCTGTTATCCATCCTGATATGTTTTTATACAATAAAGTATCTTAAACAAACTACCCTGCCCGCTTGTCTTCTAAGTGTAGAGGGATGAGTGACATGGTGTCAGAAGAAGCATATCTAATGGCCAGAAAGAACTCCACTTTCTCTACTTTGACTTCGACTTGACTTACATCTAGTCATGGTTGATGGTATCTACAACAGTACATGCTACATGTATAATTTGCAAAAAAAATATGTCAAACAAATTTTTAATGTTAAAACTTGCTCATGCTATTTCTTATTTGCAAAATATGAAATGAGGCATACAGACCACATTCTTTTTGCAAGACATGTATTATTCGTATTAACTGATTCTATCCGAGTTATCAAAAGTCTATGAAATGCTTGCATGTTTGTGCTGTGTTACAGTAAAACTATTTCACAGAATACAGCAATTTCAGGACATATTTTGCAAAGTACAGTATTTCAAAAAGTTTATTGTGCATTTGAGTGTTATTACAGGTACTTGCTGTGTGTACATGTTCATATAATTACAAGTGGACCTGGATTGCATTGTGTTTTACTTTAATTTGCTGGCATGGCAGATGGATTTCAAAGAACATCACCACTAGTATTTGATAATAATATTGCTGAGAACTGGAGAGTTTTTGAGCAAGACTATGACATTTTCACAGAGGCTGCATTTTCTGATAAAGATGACCGCACAAAGACATTTATTCTACTTAAATTAGCTGGGTCAGAAGCCACAAAACGGGAACATTCATTTGTGTATGCACCTGCTATCTATGCTGGAGAGGGGGAAAACATCATATTGTTGTACAGGCTGAGTGAAGGGAGGACCCTCCATGCTTAAAATGTAGAGAAATGTGTAACCCCCAGACCAACATTACAATGGAGAGGCATTTATTTTACACAAGGGATCAAAAGCCTGGTGAATCTTTTGCAGCATATATAACTGACCTGAGAAACAAAGCTAAAATGTGCAGATTTGGTGATTTACAAGATGAGTTAATAAAGGACAGACTTGTGTGTGGTATTAAAGATGATGCTCTGAGAAAGATTTTGCTTTGTGACAGTGATTTAACTTTGAATAAGGCCATTGAGATTTGTCAAATATATGAGCTCACAGAAAAGCACAAAAATATGCTTACAAATGAGAATAGCTTTAGAAGTTACTGCAGCAAAGCTCACATTGATAGTATACAACATGTTATTAAAAGAAACCGGCCAAAGCACATGGCAGCTATGGGGTTTACCAGGGACTGCTGCAGGTCTCCACAGAGCTTTCTAGCAAGGTCCAGAGTTTGCACAGCCTCAGTGAAACACAAGAGTGAGTCAGCAAACTAAAAGCTTGGGCCACGACCTAGTTTCATTGATAACTGTCATAATTTTGGAAACAATCATGAATTTAAGAGAGAAATGCTTACCTTTTGGTCAACAATGCCACAAATGTAATAAAATCACCTCAAAAGATTTTGTACATCAAAAGAATGTGTGCTCTCTTTTATTGAAAGGGATCATTTTAAGAAAAGAGTTGATCAATTAGATACCTGTAATGTGGCATCTCCTACTTTTTATGTTGATGGTGTCAGTGCTTAGTGAAACAGTCAATGCAGTTGATTTATGGGCAAAGAATGAAGTATTTTGCACTGTTTGGATAAATGGCAAACCCATAGAGCTCAAAGTTGATATTGGCTCAAAGTGCAAAGTTATGTCTGCAGAAACATTTGCTAGAGTAAAAGCTGGTGAAAGGCTTGATTTGGTAAAGTGTGCAAAGCTTACTGCATTATGGTGGTAAAGAGATTCAAACCGAAGGTTCAGTAGTAATGTCATGTTACTCTGCCGGTAGAAATTACGACTTATTATTTTATGTGGTCAAGAGGCACGTCCAGTCATTATTAGGTCTCAGAGACACTTTGAAAATGGGACTGCTTTCATTTAACAAGGAAGTTCACCATGTTAGCTTAAAAGACCACTACTTTAATTTTGCCCAGTCTGTTTTTTCTACCTATGCTGATCTTTTCTAAGACAAACTAGGCAAGCTTCCAGTTGTAAACTCCATGAAGTTAGACCTGGATGTCAGTCCAGTTGTCAGGCCAGCCAGAAAAGTTCCATTAGCTATGCAAAATAGAGTCAAAGCCGAAGTAGATAAAATGGTGTGACAAGGTGTGATTTATCCAGTTGAAAGTCCGACTGAGTAGGTATCTTCCATGGTGGTAGCTCATACGAAAAGCCCAGATGACATCAGAATATGTATCGATCAATGAGATTTGAACAAAGCACTAAAAAGACCTCATCATCCAATGCACACAGTAGAAGAAGCCGCAGCCTTGAGTCCAAATGACACTTTTTTTTGTCTTAGATGCAAAGAGTTAATTTTGGCAAAATTAGCTTGACAAGAAATCTTCGTTGCTCACTACTTTCAGTACTGCATTTGGAAGGTACAGATTTTTGAGAATGCCATTTGGAATAAATTCTGCAAGTGAAGTCTTTCAATGTGCAATGGAGCAAATTGTTTCTGGGTATCATTGTGCTATTATAGTAGACACCATACTAGTAGGAGGTAATGGTGAAGCTGAGCAGAAACCTCAGAAAAGCTCTGGAAAGGGCATGTCAACTGAATCATAATATCAACCCACAGAAATGCAAATTCAAGCAATGGGAAGTCACTTACATTGGTCATTTATTTACCAGTTCAGGCTTATGACCAGACTCTTCTAAGCAAACAGCCATTCCCAGGATGCCAGCTCCAGACAATGTTCAAGCCCTGCAATGTTTTCTTGGCATGGTTAACTACCTAGGCAAGTTCATTCCACACCTGAGTTAAATATCAGCACCAGTCAGACAGCTAACACATAAAGCTGTATCTTGGTCTTGGTTAGAACAGCACCAGACAGCATTTGATGTCCTGAAGCAGAGAATTTCCAATCCAGCTACCCTCAGATACTATGATCTGCACAAGCCAGTTACTCTTTTATGTGATGCTTTGAAATTAGGTCTTGGTACAGTCATTTTACAAGAGGATCACCCTGTTGCTTATGTGTCCAGAACCCTTACCCAAGCTGAAATGCAGTATGCTCAGATCAGTGGCGGCTGGTGACTTCAAATCAAAGGGGGGCTGCAGGAGACAGCTGAATGGGTGGGGTGGGGGTCAATGAGAAGGGGTGTGGTCAACTAGAAAGGGGTGGAGCTATGCTCAAAACCACAAAAACTGTAACTTTAATTAAATACGCTGCCCTGGGTGTCAAACCATAATTATGAGAGTCCAATCAAGACAAAATGAAGTGTAGAAGAAAAAAAAATATTTCAATGCATTGGCTGCATGATAGCTTACATAATATCTAGATGGAAACAAAAAGGGTGTGAGGCATGAAAAATAAATTACTTTTTAAATACATTACTGGAATGGCAGTCAAAATCAAGTATAAGAAAAACAAGCAGCACTCAACTCAAACCACTTCTCCTTGCACTGCAGTTCTACTTATAATTTATATTCAGCTTTATTAAAGTACCAAGTAACATGCTGAAAGTAGCAATCTCTGCGATACCCCACTTGTAAAATGTTTCTTATCTAAAGAAGACCTGCTGCCTGACAACAACTGTCTTCTTGTTTCATGGGGAAAACATGATCAAAGTAAAAAATGAAAGGCAAACAAGAAACAAGCTCAAGATACATAAGATAGATACACATAAGATAGATTGGCATTCTGTTTAGTTTACAGCTAAAGCCAGCAAAGATGACTGCAAGTCTCCAACAAATGTAATGAGCTTTTTAAAATACTGTAATCATGTCCTTTATTACAAATACTGTCATATGTATTTCAATACCCAAGGCTTATACGTTATCTAGTTATGTAAGTATTTTCTGCATGGCAACAACAGAAAGGCTTTCAGTGTTGGCAGTTCTTTAACAGTATGCTTATTAAAGCTTACTTGCATCTTACAATCTCAGACAAGCTTACCTGATGGTCATTAAAGCATTGCTACTTAAACACAGAGCAACAGGCACTTTCTGAATAATAAGCATAACTCAACAGTATAAAAATATGACAGAAACCAGAACATTCTGCAAAATCAAGGACAGATGGAAAGCCACTGTAGTACTTGTGTCTACCTTGGATAGGGGGATACTCTGCACATTTACACTGTATAACTGCTCCTTGCCTTGCTTGAACACATCCAGAGTCACTACATGGAGGAGTGGGTTGCAATAAGTATGTCACAATTTGAAATATCTCTGTCTGACTGTGATGGCCCTGACACATTTGTCATACCTCTCAACCTCAGAGCAAGACATCTGGGCAAAGCCATACACAGAAGTGGGACAAAGGCCCAAAAATAGGGACAATTTTTAGATATTGCTCTTATAAACTTAGAAAGATAATAGAATAGTAGGTCTTGCATTAGTATGAATTTTCTGAAGGGTATAAAATCTGAAACTGAAATGTCTGTCATTATTTTCAGACTTCAGTATTTAATGATTTGCCACTAATTTGCCAAAAAAACACAATTTTATGAAAAATGGACCAAAAATGTGATGCAGAAATATAAAATTGCCACACAATACAGCTGGGAGCCTGTCAAAGAAGGGACACTTTTTAATATTAGTACTGCTAACTTAAGCAGCTGACAAAATAAAATAATCTACATGCATTTCTGAAATAAAGGTGCAGCACAAGAAATCTGGAAAAAGCCAAAATTTATTGGGGGGGGGGGCAAAAGCCAAAAAAAAGGCACACATTTTAAACATTGCTTGTATAATGTTGGAAAATTGCTAGAATAAAATGCTGTGTTACCACCATACATTTTATTGCCAAGTATTGAACCCAGGACCCTGTGCAAAACAGTCAGTACAATATACCACTATGTCAAATCATCTGCTTTGTGAAAGTGAGGAAGACTTAAACTTAAATGGCTACCATTTAGTGAATTTGGTTCTCACCATAGCAGTCAACCTCTTAGCACAAACACCTAAACAAAGCCAATAATGGGGGAAAACAGCCCCCAAACATATTTAGCGAATTCAGTTCCATAGTTCTCAACCTCTAAGCAAAAATCACATAGACGAAGTATTGAACCCAGGACCCTGTGCAAAACAGTCAGTACAATATATATACCACTATGTCAAATCATCTGCTTTGTGAAAGTGAGGAAGACTTAAACTTAAATGGCTACCATTTAGTGAATTTGGTTCTCATCATAGCTGTCAACCTCTTAGCACAAACACCTAAACAAAGCCAATAATGGGGGGAAACAGCCCCCAAACATATTTAGCGAATTCAGTTCCATAGTTCTCAACCTCTAAGCAAAAATCACATAGACAAAGCCAGTAATGGGGAATACAGCCCCCAAACATATTCAGTGAATTCAGTTCTCACCATAGCTGTCAACCTGTGTATAAATAATAAATAAAATCATAACATAGCTTTTATACATTTATCTAAAACAGTCTGACATAGCAATGAGGTGATACAATAATAATTATAATAATACTAAAATATCTAATATATATTTTACAATGCATTGGATTAATAAGTAATGAAATAAATAGTAAATAACTCACCTGTTGATTCCAGAACAGCCTGATGAAAAAAGCAGCAGGGAAGCACTGAAGCAGCAATAATAAATCCACCAGGTCCACCACAGTTGTTGTTGCCTCGCTCTTCTTCTCTCTTCTTGTTGTGCCAAAATTTTTTTTTGTACTGTTTAAGCAGCAGGGAAAAAAAAGGTCACTACTAGGTCCAACGCCGAAAACCAACTGACTGATTCTCGCTCTTTTCCCAGGACATAAAGCCCGGGAAGAGAGCGACAACCAATCAGCAGCATTTGCCCAGCAAGCACGTCATGACGTGCCTGCGGACGTTGCAGTCCGAGCCCCTTCCATGTCTATGCGGTTTGTGTCTCAACCGCATAGACTTCTGGGGAGTTCTGGGCATCACATTGCAGCAAGACTTAAAAAAAAAAAAAAAACGCTGTTGTGGAGTTGCGATAGAAGCGCGCAATGCGCATGCGCGTAATTTCGAGTCGCGGACTCGAAATTTAAAGTTAAAGAACAGATTTCATTTTTTTTTTTTTTTTACATAAAAAAAAAAATAAACTAAGTACTCAGCTGTCTAGCTGAGGGGGCTGCAGTCCGGCAGCCCAATGCCACGAGCCGCCCCTGGCTCAGATAGAGAAAGAGCTTTTGGCAGTTGTATTTGCATGTTCCAACTTCCATGATTATGTGTATGGTAGACCTACCCAGATCGAAGCAGATGATCAATATCTAGTCACTATCCTGAGAAAGCCTATGCACACAACCCCAGCCATCCTGCAACGTATGATGCTGAGATTGCAGAAGTATAATTTCAATCTTGTCTACAAGAAAGGCAAACTTCTTTATATTGCTGATACATTATTCAGATCACCCAGAATTACCACTGAACAACATGAGAATAAAAGATTTGATTTTGAAGTCATGGAAGTGAGAATTTTTTTTTCCACACGTCTTGATGAGCTCAGAGATCACACAGCTGCAGATCCAGTTTTACAGAAGCTCAACTACTTTCTCAAAGAAGGATGGTCATCAAAGCAATCTAGTTTACCTCAAAAAGTGCAACCTTATTTTCCATACAGAGATGATATTTTGTTAGACATTGGTATCATCATGAAAGGTCCTAAAGTTATTGTTCCCAAGCCTTTGCAACAACAGTACATTACTATCTTACATCGAGGTCACCCAGGAACTGACTCTACCAAAAGAAGGGGGAGAGAACTTATATGCTGGCCTTCTATGCCACAAGACATTAAGAGAGTACTTTCATCTTGTTTAGTATGTAATATTACAAAGCCACATCAACAGACAGAACCACTTCAGCTCAACCAAATTCTGGAACTACCTTGGTTGACAGTAGCTATCTACATTTTTGAGTGGAATGGTCAACATTACTTGGTGTTAGTAGACTCTTACTCCAATTGATTCGAGATTGACCTACTTCTCAATCTAGTATCCAGTACTGTCATTACTAAGATCTCCACACAAAGTTATTTCTGACAATGGTACACAGTTTACAAGCCAACAGTTCAAAACATTTTCCGAAGAGTGGGACTTTACTAATGCCACAAGTAGTCCAGAGTATCTTCAGTCAAATGGTTTGGCAGAAGTTGCAGTTCAAAGTGCAAAGCAGTTACTAGAGAAGTCAAAATGAGACAACAGTGATATATTCCTGAATATCTTGAATCTCAGAAACATTCCTCATGATAAACATCTTGATTCACCTGCACAGAGACTTCTGTCAAGACAAACCAGAACCACATTGCCAATTAGTAGTCAACTGTTGGTTCCATGTGTCAAGAACAACAGGTCAGTGAAAGCCAATCTGTTCAAGAAGCATTTAATCCAAAAGTCCTACTACGATAAGACCAGCAAATTGCTCAATCCATTACAAGAAGGAGAATTGGTAAGGAAAGGTTATGATTGTATTGGAGTCATGAAGAATATTTGCCCACAGCCGAAATCATACATTGTGGAATCACAAGGAGCAGTTTTTAGGTGAAATCAGAAACATTTGATACCAGTGTCTGACACTATACCACAGCACATAGCCTGTGAGAAAGACTCTTTATCTCAGGGTGAGTTGTCCGGTGTTCCAGTTTCTGAAGAAGTTCCAGAAGCTATTTCCATTCCTGTGACAAATCCCAAAGCGAGCTGTTGACTGAAACCTGTCCCTCTTACTAAGTCTAGTCCAGATGGTTATGTCACAAGATCCAGTCGAGTATCTACACCATGTTCCAAATATACAGCGACTTGGACATGACAATATGAATCACTTGAACATTGTGTTTTCTTTTCTGATTGTGTATATTAATGCATGTCTAACTGCTTTCTTTTCTTTAAGAGTGAAGATGTAGATCAGTGTACATATCTGGAAAAAACTTTAGCAACACCAAAACACGTAATCCAGAAGCAAAAAGACACCACACTCTCCGTAAGCTGCCCAGAACAGTTCTATTGTTAAACCAACACTTCCGTACTTTGGCAAACACTTCAGAGGTTTAGTCACGATTTATTTCTAAACCTCTGAAGTGTTTGCCAAAGTACGGAAGTGTTGGTTTAACAATAGAACTGTTCTGGGCAGCTTACAGAGAGTGTGGTGTCTTTTTGCTTCTGGATTCAGTGTACATATCTCTTTAAGAAACCTCCTGTGAGCATGTACTAAGTGTATTGATTACTGAGAATGTGCAGGGACAGAGTGCCATTTTGAAGATAGCTGTTGAGATGTAAGCATGCATGTGTGTAAGCTCTGCCTGTTAATCAGTCTGTTTATGTTTATTGATGCTGCTATCCATCCTAATATGTTTTTATATAATAAAGCATCTTAAACGAACTACCCTGCCTGCTTTTCTTCTAAGTGTAGAGGGATGAGCGACAGATGGGAAGGCATATAGAAGACTAGGAGGACCATTAGCAAGCTAGAGATACATTAGTAACTGTTCCTCTGGAGGGATCAAGGTGAAGTAGTTGCTTCAATTGATGACGGACAGGAATGCAAAAAGATCGTAGCAAGGCTGGCCCCAATAGCTAAACATTTGCTGAGCTACTAAAGAAATTGAGAGACCATTCATAAGGCATCAGGATAGACATGGTAAGCTTACCTGCTAGACATCTGGATTTCCATGGAATATGCATTGCGACTAGAAAGTGATGTGAAGTGATTACCCACTGTAATACTCTCATGACCTCTCTGCAAGGTGATTAGAATTAGTTTGTCCTTGCTTGTTTTTTCTCCTTTGTTAGCTGTGGAAAAAGTCATAAAGTCCACCAGATGGCCCTTGGACCAGTGCCCGAGTCCCTACTGAAATGTCAACACTCAAAATGCCAATTCCCAACAAGCCAAAAATAAAAAGACTGAAAACACTAGAGAAGAGAAGAGAAGAGTGAATCTCGAAAATTGCTCTTCTCCTTAAAAGTTGTTTTTGTAAGGGTCAAGCTCCCATGCACCTCTCCCTTACACCCCTGAACTTATATATACTAACTCCAATATTGCCATACCTTGGAGAAAAGGGATATTCTAAAAAATGGCATCTTGGACATAGTATATGTAAGTCCATTCTTTCAACCATTCAGTCTCTGCATTTCAGTGCTTGCTCTTTAGGGCCCCAGCATTTCAAAGGGTTAACCCAGTACCGCCTATCTTTTAAGTGAGTGTAGAATTGCGTCCAATTTGTGTGTGTAGAGTCAGGTTCCTGCCATCCTGCCCAGCAGTCAGTTCTGTCAGATGATCAGCAGGAAAGACCACCCAAGAGGCAGATGAAGCAGGATGATATACCTCAAAGAGTACTTTCTCATCCTGAGAGGAGAGGTCATTAGTTCAAGATTGCCTCTATCTCATCAATTCCAGGATCTTATCAAATAATGCACATTAAGAAGGGAATTGTGGGAAGCCCTCTCGCTCATCCAAGTTAGTTTCTGATGTCAAGAACATTGTATGGAAGTCCATATGCCTCCTTTGGCACATTTTGTTTCTGTTAATCTCCTAGGATGGATTACCCAGGGGACTCAAAATGAAGCGGCAATGGTTCCTTATGGCTATTGTTTCTGCTTTGCTCTGTTCCAAGGAGTCCTGATGACAAGGTTGATGGACCTAAAGGTTGGTGCTAGGGGCTGCAGCTGGTATTAAAAGAAGGCCTGTGTGAGGTCTGGGAGAGGTGACTATTATTCTCTCCATAACCTCAAAAGGTGATCATGAGTGTGATGGCATTGGGGCCCCAGTCCAGTACCATGTCTATCCCTGCTGAAGTGGACATGAGTGCCACTGAGGAGTGCTGCCACAAGGCCAAATACCCAGTGAGTCTCCAGGTGGAAACTGGTGCTATGTCAAAGGTCAAGGACTCCAACACTAAGAAAGGCCCAAGTGAGTTGGTGCCAAAGACAGTGCCAACATTTTAACACTGAGCAAGCAGCAACAAAACTCCACTGACAGTAAAGGTCTCTGCATTAAGGGAATCAGATGTATAAACATTGATGCCAAGGTAAGAGTACAGGTCTGCACTGAATACACAGTCTTCAGGTGAAGCTGAGGGTACAGATCTGCACTGAACAGATAAACTCCAGGTGATGTCACTGCTCCAAAGCCACCAGAGCTGCTACTGGGATCACAGAAGGAGCTAGTAAGGGTGAAAGTGGGTCAATCTGGTCCACCCTTGAAAATGAGGCTGATGGATCGGCACCCATATCTATCTGTAAATTCAAAAAAGCCCTCACAACTGACTAGAATAAGGCTGACAATCAACAGACAGTGGAGATAAAAAGTGCAAAAAAATTATGGTAGCTGATAACGTCTGCTTGTCTCATCTAAACTGTCCATGACCACACCAAATGGATAACCTACAGAGCTTACACAATTAAAAGTTATGTTCTTACCATAAATAGGCATCTATGTTGTCCATTTTCACTCTTCCTCAATGTAAGAGTCCGGATCTGATCCTCAGATTTGACTCAGCCATTTATTCCAGACTAAGGAGCTCTATTGCATCTCCAAAGCATCAGATCAACTTTGCTGCCCTATCCCCATAGTAAAACAGAGACAGGAATAGTTTGATAAAAGGACAGGGCTCAATCCTGGAACTGTAGGTTCCAATGCAGTTCAATAGGTTTCTCCAGGAATTTGGATGGGGGATGGATAGGAGGGAAGTTCAGGAAGAATGAAAATGGACAACACAGATGCCTAATTTTGGTAAGAACATAACTTAAATCTGATGTCCTTTTTATTCTTCCTCAATATGTGGGACACAATCCCCAGCTATGTTGATTTTGGGTGGCCCTCATGGAAGGATGTTCTGGAGTACAGCCGAACCAAAGGCGGCTCTGTTTCTAGAAATAATATCCAGTTTTTAATGACTAACAAAAGTATGAGCACTGGACCATGTAGCTGCAGCACAAATGTTGTCAATAGATGATCTTGACCGAAAAGCAGATGATGTGGCCATGGATCTGGTTGAATGAGCCTTAGGAGGTTGAGATAATGTCATACCTTTCCAAAGAGTTGGTTTGATTTTCTCAATTGCCTTGCCTGTGAAGATAAAAATGTAATTGCGCACATCAAGAAAATACAGCATGTGCTCTACTGAAAAAAAATTGGAAAGACAACTGGTAAATGGAAAGACTGGTTAATGCTATTCTCAGAAGCCACTTTAGGTAAAAAGTAAGGATTAGTCCGTAAGAAAACCCTATTCTTATGAAAAGTAATCTAAGGAGATTTTCACGAGACAGCCTAGAGTTCAGATATTCTCTTTTCAGATGTGATGGTACTAACCTATGAACCTATGGCTATCAAGAAAACTGTTTTCCATGATGGAAACTTAAGATCAGATTTAGCTGAAGGCTCAAACGGTTTTTGCATTAAGCTTTGTATTACAACTGTCAGACCCCAAGGTGGTGAGGGATCTTTTACTGGAGACCTTAGAAGAAAAATTTCTTTCATGAAAGCTTTACATAGTTTAGAAGAAGCCAGAGAAAAATGTTTGTTCCCTGTCTGAAAATTAGTACTAGCTGCCAGCTGAGGTTTACTTGTAAAGAAGCTAGCTACTTCCATAAAAAGTGTTGCCAAGCATTTGAGAATCATAGAGACTGGAGCAGAAAAGGGATTGATCTCTCTATTCAGAGCCCAAAAAAGGGAGAATATTTTCCATTTGCTTTTGTATTTTTTTTTTGGTGGATTCTTTTTGAGAAACCAAAATAATATCATGTACAGGGGAAGAAAGTCTGGACTGTCTGGTTATTACTGGAAGTGGAGAAACCATGCGGTTAGACTTGGGGCTTGAATGTTGGGATGTTGGATCCCTGAAGGGTATGACAGGAGATCCAGAGTTTGCTCCGGTATCCATGCAGAATAATAAAGATGAGACCATGGGAAGGGGAACTATACTTGCCATGGCCAGAAGGGGGTAATGAGGATTACTGAGCTCTTCAGCCTGCTTGCTTTCTGTAAATATTTGGGAATCAGGGAAAGAGGAGGATAAGCAAAAAGGAGACCTGAGGGCAAGCATAAACTAGAGCACTTCTCGCTGACTCCCCATGAAGGGGGAATCAGAGCAAAGTACCTGCTGCACTTGTTGAGAAGAGTGGCAAATAGGTCACAATAAGGTCTGTCCCACCATCGGAAGATCATCTCTGCCACAGACTGATTGAGAGGCCACTCATGGGAAATCAACATGGATCTGCTTAGTTTGTCAGCTAGCAAGTTGGTTTCCCCCTGACTGTGTGTTGTAATGAGAAAGTGGTCTGATGAGATTGCCCATTCCCATCTGTCATGGCCTCTCTGCAAAGGGGGTAAGATCGAATTCCTCCTTGTTTTTGATGTACCAGAGTCCAATCATGTTGTAGGTCTGAATTGCAATAGTCCCCAATGGGACAGCATCTTGAAATGCATACAATGCTAATAGAACTGCTCTCATCTCTAGGACATTGATATGCAACTTGGTCTCTTGGAGGAACCATGTGCCTTGGACCATTCTTCACCAAGAAATGCACCTCCTACCCCAAATGAGAAGTATCTGTGGTCACTGTGGCCATAGGGGCTGATAGAGCAAAGGGTCTGCCTTGATGTAGATCATCTGATTGTACTCACCATCAGATGTGTTGTTTGCAAACTGCAGTGAGCCTGACTGGAAAGGATAGGGGTTGATATAGAATGAACCATTGTACAGTTGAAGTCCACTGCAGAACTGGCATAAGGAAGCATGCCAAAGAAAGTAGTATGATGGCAACTGCCATGGAACCTAATGCCTGCAGCACTAACCTTGCTGGAGCAGCTGAATGAGCAAGGAAAAATAGACCTGACTCCTTATAGTGGAGCTATGAGAAGGAAGTAAAGAGGCTATCATGTCTAGATTAGTACCAGTAAATTCCATGCTCTAGATTGGAGTTAAGTTTGACTTCGCATGATTTATAGTTATGCCCAAAGAATTGCAAATCTAGAGCAAAGAGTCCCTGGCATGTAGAAGTAGATGCCTGGAGGGGGCAGTGAGGAGCCTGTCACCTAAATGTGGAAACACCTGGAATCCCTTTAGTCTCAAGTGAGCTGCCACTACTGCCATGCATTTGGTAAACATCCTGGGGGCTGTGGTGAGTCCAAACAGTAGGACTCTGAACTGGTAATGACTGGATCCCAACCAGAAGGGAAGACGTCTTCTGGATCACTTGTCTATTTTGATATGATAGTATGCATCCTGAAGATCTACAGAGCGCATCCAATCTTCCTCACATAGAAAGGGAAGAATGGACTGGACCCTGACTATTAGGAACTTTGTTTTCTTTACATACTGATTTAAGTTTATTAGATACAGAAAGGGTCTGAGGTATCCTGTTTTCTTTGGCACTAAAACGAAGTGTGAATAAGTTCCGAATCCTATCCTGTCTGCAGGGACCTTTTAGATAACTCTTTTGTCTAGAAGCTTTTGGATTTCTTGTGCTGCTGCCTTTTTCTGACTGGATGGAATGTTGGGAAGCGTCTTCCTTTTACAAGATGGAAGAAGGAAAAATGGTATGTAATAACCCCTGGATATTAATGCTTAGCAGCCATGTATCTTGTGTTATACATGTCCAGGCATTTAGGTGTAAAGATAAATGACCTCCAACTGCCTCCATAGTTGTACAGTTGGGCAGCACTTCAGGAGCACTGAAAAGGGCCTATTGATAAATTTTATGATGCTGGAAACAAAGTCTGATCAAGGCAGAGAGCCTTGCAGGCAGTTATACTTTACAGCACTGTACTTTATTAATTTAAGCACAGTTACTAATAAACAATTTATTTCTATAACAAACAACATGTACTATACTGTTACAGCTACAGCTTTAATGTACAAGGTTTGCTTTTCGATACAAATATGGAAGATAATTCTCCATGCACCTCAAAACTATGTGTTCCTACAAATACCAGATCTAACAAAAATCAGATCCAACACCATTTAGTTTTCCTGTCCTTGTGATATGTTTTTTGTGCCATTTGGATTCTGTTTATGAAAACAGTATTTTGAAGTTTGCTTTGATGTCATGCAGTCTGTTGATAAGTTGATTTGTATTTTGTTTGAAGCTAAACTTGGGGAGTTGTTTCTGTCTCTGGTTGTCCTTGCACCTGGGTTAGTCAAGAATTAGGGACTTATCCTTATCTGTAGTTCTCCTTGAAGTTATATTCAGTCACGGAACATTTTGTATCACACACAGTAGCATGCCAAAGCATGCATAATTATTATATTTTTTCTTATTTTCAGCTAAAAAAGTTTAACCCTTTAATATGTGTATACTAACAAACAGAAGTGTACATGCACTATTGTAAGTATTTAAATGTATATATTATACTATATATTTTAACAAACAGAACTGTACTTGCACTAGTATAGGTGTTTAAATGTATACATTCTAACAGTTCTCCCTTTTGTTTTTAAAACACACAAAACAGTTTACATTGATATGCATTCTTTGGTCAGATCATAATTTTTATCATGATTTACAGAGAACACATTAGGAAACAAAACCTTTAGTTTTATTTTGATTCAAGTCAAAATGCAATTTTACACAGTTAATACAATGATAACAAACACTACTACCAGAATTGGGTGCATAATCCAGTCTAACAACTTTTCTTCTTTTGCAGACCATCCTGTGAAAATACCCCACCAATTATGGGCTGTGTCTGCTTCAGTTTTCACTGCTAACTTGATTAGCTTATTTTTTTACAATTACAGAATTTAATTCATGACTTAGAATTGTTTTATTAACTTTTTGCAACTGTTGAATTAACTGTTACATATCAGTACATTAGCTGTATGAGTAGAATGTTTAATTATGTGAGTTTTTATTTTGTAAATCAATATATTTTTTTCTGTAACTGGGGTATCCAATACTGGTATGAATAAAATGGTGGTCCAAAAATCAGTGATAAAACTACAACTTGACACATTACTTTTGAACTTGTTACATTATAATTTGTAACTTTTTTGTACAGTATGTGTCTATGCAGACTGTTTGCTGCCCATGCATTTTAAGCCAGTTGGTATGTCTCTTCTGTGATGTCCATATAGTAGGTAACCATTGTGCCTGTAAATGTACAATTTGTGAAATATCCTGGCCTGCCAGTTTTAATCTGCCAATATCTCTACATAAATTGAGTTTAATTCACCAAAGCCTTTTATTTTCCTCCCATAGCTCTATTTTAGACCCATCTGCAGTACTGTTTACACAATCAGAGTAAAAATAAAAGAATGCACATTTTCCTTGCAGTATGCAGCATTTTATACCAGTATTGTTTTCTAAAGATGCATTTGCTATACATTGTGAAAGTTGGACATATATTTTTCATCTAGCTGTCTTCCAGACTGTAACACTCTGGTATAGGAAAAGTTTTCCAATGTGATAAGCTTGTTCCCCTGGGCAAGAGAAACTGCACTGAGTTCTATTTGTAGTATCATTTACCCAGTACAACTTTATATTAGTAATATTATTTATCTATACCTTTTTTTCATGGTATCTGTTATTCCTGGTGCTATTGTACAATTACAAAAACTGTAAAAAACAAAATAGATATTGGTCTAGCTAGGATATGCTTAAAACAGACGTTTACATTATTTACATTTGCTGTTGTCTGGCTTTTGCTCTTGTGTATTCCAAACAGGTGCACTTTAGGCAGCTTTATTTTTATTTTCTAAAAAGAAAATACATGCATGTCATTCTTGTGACTTTATTTCTTTACTGTTTTAACTACTTTTATTTGATCTCTATGCACTAGAACTGCTTTGTTTATCTTGTTACCTTTCAAAAGATTATTTGGAATGCTACTTTAAAATGGTTAGCTTGCTCCATTAATTTATTTGAGATGGTGCTTTTGAAATTATCTAACAGTTTAGCTATGAGAGGCTGCACTTGTGTGTATACCATGAGAACAGCAGTCATATATTGTACTTTATTGTTTAATTTATAAGTATCCTGATTTAACCGGATAAAAGTTTTAAAACATTTGGGAATAAAAATCCAAAAGCATTTAAGTAAGCCATATATTCATACATCAAATCCTGCTGTGTATGCTATACATTTTTAAATGCAAGTATGTTGTAAAATATGCCTTTTTGTACAGATCAGCTGTAGTTCCCTGCTCTTCTGCAATTCTTCCTTAAGGTAGGCTATTAAAGTAATGTGCTGTACATTATTTTTTGTCAGCTCAGCTAACTGCTGTTTAAAGTCTGGAATTTCTTTCTTTAACTCTTTACTAACTAGACTTTTCTTGCCTTGTAACTGCTGCTTAAGAGTTTCAATTTCTTCCTGTAATTCTCCATGGGCTGTCTGATATTTATCAGTAACCTGTTCTGCTGACTCTAAAGCTCCTATGCACTTCTGAAAAAGTGTTTGTATATCTTGTCTAAACTTTCTGAACTCATTTTGTCTGTCTTTTAGAAGATTACTAAACTCTTCTATTAGTTCACCATGAACATCATCCCTGTCTTTATCTGTTTTATGCTGTACAGAAGCTTTATTCCACTTTTGTACATATCTAATGGGTAAAACAAGATGTACAGAAGATTCTGTTAATATCTGATTTAACTGCAGTTTTAACTCTGAAATTAATGTTTCATGTTTGGTGACAGGACATAACTGTTTAACATCTGGATATAACCCTTATCTGGTTCTTTACCATCAGAAAATTGTTCTTTATAGTTTAACTTTTTAAGAATGTTCTGTATTGTATTTGTATGGCATTGTACATATAAAGCAGTTTCATATGATTCACACAATAAACATTTACTGTCATACCACACATTTTTTGTTTGAGATACCAGTCTAATGTTATTACCCATTTACACAATGCTTGTACATCAACTTGCCCTAATAAGGTTTTACATTTGCTAACATGCTGTGTATATCAACACTGCATTTTGCCCCAAAATGTATCTGGTTGTTCTGATACATTAAGAGTAATCCATTTGCATAATGCCTGACTATCAACTTGCCCTACTAAGGCTTTGCATTTGCCAATATGCTGTTTATACCAACATAGCATTCTATCCTAGATTTTATCTGGTTGTTCTGATACATTAAGAGTAAAACTCTGTTTTCATTTTCTACTATGATCTCTAATGGCATCCATACTGTATGTAACAAAGAAACATTTCTTACCAGTCGACAGAGAGATAGATGGCCAAGCTGCTTACTGTAGATGGCTGAAAAGTCTCTGTAGTCACTCGAAAAGCTGTTGAAACGAAACCGGCAGGTACAGGTTTGAAAACTTGGAATTCACTGACCTGAAGAATTTATTGCAATGCAATCTTCCTGCATGGCAGTCTCACTCCAGATTCAGGCATCTGAAAACTGTACTACTGCAAGCTGTATAAAACTGGAGTACTCCTGTTCAGGATTTACTCATAAATTTTTTTGTTACTGCGCCTTTATTGGAGTGACCCTATACAAGGCACCACTCCCCCCCTGTGTTTGAATGCAGGCTAGGCTCACCACTGAAAAATTTTATGATGCCTGAAACAAAGTCTGATTAAGGCACAGAGCCTTGCAGACTGCTATACTTTACAGCACTGTACTTTATTAATTTAAGCACAGGTGCTAATAAACAACTTATTTCTATAACAGACGACACATACTATACTGTTACAGCTGCAGCTTTAATGTTCAAGGTTTGCTTTTCAATACAAATATGGAAGATCATTCTCCATGTACCTCGACACTGTGTGTTCCAACAAATACCAGAGCTAACAAAAAATCAGATCCAACATCATTTAGTTTTACTGTCCTTTTTAAATGTTTCTTGTGCCATTTGGATCCTGTTTATGAAAACAGTCTTTTGAAGTTTGCTTTGATGTCATGCAGTCTGTTGATAAGCTGATTTGTATTTTGTTTCAAGCTAAACTTGGGGAGTCGTTTCTGTCTCTGATCATCCTTGCACATGGGTTGGTCAAGAATTAGGGAGTTATCCTTATCTGTATTCAGTCACAGCACACTTAGTATCACACACAGTAGGATGGCAAAGCATGTGTAATTATTATATTTTTTCTTATTTTCAGCTAAGAAAAGTTTAACCCTTTAATATGCGTATAAGTACAAAAGGAAGTGTACACACACTGTTGTAAGTAAATGTATATATTCTTCTATATATTCTAACAGAAGTGTACATGCACTATTGTAAGTGTTTAAATGTATACATCCTAACACCTATTAGTAAAAGAATCGCTAAAGCCCTGATTTTGTGGACTTCCTCTGCCTCTAGTGCAATGTCTACCACTGAAATTTCCTCCTCTGCCTCTGTAGGAATTGTCACCACATGGATCTTGGAAAGTTACCTGAGTTTTCTGGAATCATATCTTCTAGCTGCCTCTCTGATTCCTAGAAAAGGTTCATTGAGGTGTAGAAAACTTGATTCCTATGGCAGACAGAGTCTTTCCATCTTGTTCACTGTGAGTAACCTTCTTTTTTACTGGTGGCTCAAACAAGGAAGTGCCATCAAATGGGGCATTAATAAAAGACATCTTAAAGGATTCCGCAAAGTTGCAAAGCCACATCCAGGCATGTCTCCTTAAAGCAATACCTGAACTGGCTGCTCGTGAGGTGCCTTCAGCTGTGTGAGAGATCAACCTCAATGAAGCACTGGATATGGACAAAAGAGTGGCCAGTTGAGAGGATGTCCTTTTGAAATCCTCAGCAGACATGGACTCCAAGACATTACTTAAAAGCTCCTTGGTGAAATCTCTCTAAAGCCAAGTAAAATGTGCCAAGTAATTTAGTGACCGCAGGGCAAAGGTTGCTGAGGTAAAAACTCACTTTCCAAACCTGTCCAATGCTTTAGACTCCCTGTTAAGTAGATGGACAGCAGAGCTCTGTTCCGCTAGTTCTTTCTTGGTGGCTGCCACCACCACCATAGCATCAACCAGGACCCCTTTGCTCCACTGCAGTCTGTTGGTCGGGGGGCCAAAAACTTTTCGGGTCTTTTAGGTATGGGTTTGATGGTATTCCTTCCAAGCTCAACTGGCAACTAAATAAATAAGTTCATCGACAGGGGGGTAATCCAAGATGTAGACAGGACAGAACCAACAGCCTCTAAAAACACAGATTCTTCTGCTGAGGGGTTTTGAGAAGACCAGTCACCTTTCTATTTCAAGATCTCTAGAATATCTCCAAAGGAGATGTCATGTGGTGGTGATCTTAGGGACGCCTCTCCTTCATCAAAATCAGTATCCTCCACACAGACTCCAGTGGGGAGTCATTGTGTCTCCTTTTACACATCCTCTTCCGATGTTCCTCCACTGTGGGATGTTCAGGCAAGGTGGCGGAAGAGAGGGGAAGTTCCTCTAATGGAACTGGCTGGACACTTATTTGTTTTGGCTGTCCCTGTGTGACTCAGAGCTAGGAACCAATGAGGAAAAGAGAGTAGGATCTGATGCAAGAGAAGGCAGTTCTCTGTGGAGAGAAAAAGCTCTTTCTACCACCTCAAAAGACAGTAGACCCAGAGAGACCCTAACCCACCTCCTCAGAGCCAAAACTCCCAATGAAGCAGGTCTAGAACTCCGTTGGATCTGTTCCTTGGGGGTGGAACTGGATCCAAACTGTCCAGGGCCAAGACTCTGAGAGAAAGGGACAGATCCAACAAAACTGGAAATGAGCCTATCCCCTCGGACCCGAAGCTGACACTTCAGCTCAGAGAAATATTCTGATCTGATGGTATTGGAGGAGAACTAGCCAAGGATATAGTTGAAGTGGAGGAAGCTTTCCTCAGATCTGACACAAGACCTCTCAGGGATCTCAGATCAGGGGGCTGCAAAACCACAGGACAAGTCAGAAAAGGAGAGAAAATAGATTTAGAAGTTGATGGTATACTCACAGATCCAGCAGGGGATGGATCTGTTAAGATCCCCATCTCGATCTGAGCTCTGAGAAACTTTTGCATTATCCTATCCATGTCTGCTACTGACAAGCTCCTGAAGGACCAAGAGGAAGAAGTAGAAGGAGGCTTAGAGTGCTTCTTGGGGGTTTGAAGCAGCCTTAAAGGCAGGGAAGGTGACACTGGCTTGATAGTGTACTCAGGAGTAGTACTCCTATAAGCAGAACCCTGATTAGGATCCAAGGGTGTCAATGTAATCATGATTAGAGTAGTTGAAGCCTTAGGATCTGAAGTATTCAGATCAGACCAATAAGTCTTAGGATCTGACACAGTGGGATCCTATAATTTAATTTTTTTTTTGTTGGAGATTCTGAGGAAGACCTGGGGGACTTCAGAGGGGAGAGCATCCTATGCTCCAAAGGGGTGAACTTGCTGTGTTTAGAGGGGGTTTGAGCACCTGAAGTAGAAGTGGAAGGCAGAAGTCCTCTTAGATCAGTTTATTATTTTCATAGGTTCATAGGTAGGTACTAGGCTACTGGCCCTAGGGCCTATATAAGCCTAGCCAAATGGTACCCGGGCTTTTGCCACCCAAGAAAATTATTTTCCTGTGCCCCTGTCAAGCAGAGCCACAGAAGTGATCCCCAGGGTGAATTTCCTATCTCCCATCCAATCATCAAGATTTTTCTTGAAGAGTGCTAATGAGGGGCTTTGTTTGATATAGATAGGTAGTTTGTTCCAGAGTATGGGAAGTCTCTGGGACAGGAATCTATCCCTCCAGCATATTCTGTTTATTGTGGTGACAAGGTTTAGGTCCCTAGAGCATATAGCTCGGAGGGATTGGGATTTCTTTATGTTGAGCATGTCCAACAGCTCTGGGTTTGACATAGCTTTGTATGTTAGGCAGAGATCATCTCTGAGTAGGCGATATGCGACAGAGTAAAGCTGGATTTTTTTGAGACGGTCTGCGTAGGGCATCTCTTTGAGGCTGGTAATCCTATTTGTGAGGTATTTCTGTGGCCTTTCCAGTTGTTGTAGATATCTTGTGAGGTACAGACCAAAAGGGGCGTTGTACTCTATAATGGGTCTAATGAGTGATGAGTAGAGGGGAACAATGACCTCTTTTTTCCTGGATGAGAAACCTTTTGTGATGAGGTGTGCCACATAGGAGGATTTCCTGACTACTGTGGCGATGTGATTATCAAAGTAGAGACTACTGTCCACCTGTGTCCCAAGATCTCTTATCACACTTTTGGTGTTAAGTAGACTACCGTCTATGTGGTAGTTCATGGGTACAGAGTTTTTACCAAAAGGGATGACAATGCACTTTTTGGCACTGAGCTTGAGGCCATGGCTTTGACACCTTGCATCTGTCTCAGCGAGACCCTTTTGTAGAATGTCCACATCATTAGAAGTTTTGATTATGGCTCCTAGTTTGCAGTCATCTGCAAACTTTGTTAGCCAAAGACCTTCTGTGCTAGCCTGTACTTCAGAGAAGTAGATACCAAACAGGAGAGGACCTAGGACTGAACCCTGTGGTACTCAACTTGTCACTGGTCTGAAGTTGGATTTAGAGTCTGCTACTTTCACAGTATAGGTTCTGTCTGTAAGCCAGTTGGCAACCCATCTTGTGACATAGGGATTTATACCTAGTTTAGTGAGTTTGTCTATAATTCCAGAGTGGGGGATGGTGTTGAAAGCCTTGGCGGGATCTAGATAGGCTGTGTGAATGACCTTACCCTCATCACATTAGTGACCACTTCAAAGAAGTCTATCAGGTTTAGGAGACATGATCTGCATTTTACAAATCCGAACTGGGTAGGGTCCAGAGTTTAGAGATTACCAGTGTCATTGTTTATATGTTCCATGATGATACGCTCCATAGCCTTGCAGACCAGGCTCATCAAACGAATGGGGCAGTAGTTCCCATGGTCCATGGTGGCTCTCCCTTTGTGGAGTGTGATAACCGTTGCAGTGCGACATTCAGTGGGCACAAAGCCTGAGGTGAGGCTATGACTGAACATGGTACTTAGGTGGGGTGCCAGTTCGTTCTGTAGTTCATGTAGAACACGGCCTGGGATGTTTTCAGGTCCCATGGATGCTGTGTTCTTGGCTTTGGAGAGTGTGTTTTTTACCTGTGCAGCCGTGATTACAGGTACTTAGCATTCTTCCAGTATAGAGATGGGCCCTTTACGGGATAAGGGAGGGGTAAAGTTAGCACTGAACCTATCTGCCAGAATGCTGGCAATATCAGTTGGTTCTGTATATTTAGTGCCATTGTGCTGTAACTCAGAGCAGATCTGAGTGTTGCCATTGAGATTCTTGACATAGCTATAGAATGCTTTGTGGTTGTCTTTAGAATCAGTGGTGATTTTATTTTCATAACTAGCTTTGGAGGATTTTATGAGGGATCTCAGCTTCTTACTGAGGCTGACCATGGAGTGCCTCCAATCATGGGATTTTACTCTTTTTTGCAACAGTTTCTTTCTTCTGTTGTACACTTTGTTTATAGGAGGGGACCACCAGATTGGCTTCCTTTTTTTGGAGGCTAGCATCTTGGTTTTGTTAGGGATTGCACGATACATGCACTCGTGTAAGTGCTTATAAAGTGCAATTGTATAGGATTCAGCAGTCGTATCTCTATTGTCCGTCAGCATGGGTGTCGTGAAGTTTGCCACTTCTGTCTTAAGAAACGTGAAATTGATTTTGGAGAAATTTTTTTGCGGTGGTTTCCCTAATGGGGGGTGAGGGTGGGATGTGGATGTCTAGGTTGATTTGCTTGTGGTCGGATCTGACCAGCGAAGAACTGAACTCTGCTGTGGTTGCCCATGTTGGTAATGACCAGGTCTAGGATACTGCTGCCCCTTGTGGTGGTGTAGATAAGTTGATCCAAGGCATTGGAATTTATGAATTCCAGAAAACTTTGAGCACAAGAGTTGGTACATGAGTAGTTTTCCAAGTTAATGGCAGGGTAGTTAAAATCACCCATTATTAGGGTGTTAGGTTGTACCCTAATATCTTCCAGTGTGTCAAGAAATGAGGAGTGGGAATCCTGGGGCATGGTGGGGGATCTGTAGCAAGCTACAATTTGCATTGCAGTCTTGCCTAGAGTTAGTTGCACTTGGATAATCTCAGATGCATTATGCTGAGCAACTAGCCTGGAGGTGTGGATAACCTTAATGAATATGGACATACCTCCACCTTTAGGGCTTCAGTCTAGGTTAGGTGGCCAAAAGGTTTGGTATGAATTATAGTCTGGTAATGCAGGGGTACTCTCTGGAGCCTTGAACCAGCTCTCTGTCACTGCACAGATGTTGATGTTCTCCATTTTAAGGAATGCCTCAAGTGAGTGCATTTTGAGGTTTAGACTTCTAGCATTAAATAGCATTACCTTCAGATTTTGCTTGTTTGTACCTGTTACGGTGGTGAATTTGTCATTTGAATCTTGCCTAAAAAAGGCACTATAGGGGTGGCAAGAGCCTTAGTCAGTATCTGGAATCCCAAGCGCGACAGGAGCAGGCCATCTCTGGCAAAGCATCATGGTTTGTTGATCATGTCATCCCAGGCAGACAGATACTGGATCCCCTTAGAATGATACCAGAGGCTTAGCCAATTGTTGAAGTCAGTAATTTTGTCCTTGTACTGTGGTATCATTCTGGGTGATAGCAGGATGCTACTCAGGGCTAGGGTCATACCTGCCTGGGCTACAAGATCAGAAAGCTCCTCCATGTCTCTTTTCACGTAGTCCAGGGAGGTACGTCTCAGGTCATTCACACCAACATGGACAATGACAGAGTCATATTTGTACTTGCTGTGGAGTGACCTGAGTGCATGCTTTATGGGGCAGATCCTGGCACCTGACAGGCAGCTGATAGTAACTTTCTCCTTGTTTAGCCTGGTGAATAGAACATCAGTGTGCCTGACTATACAGTCACCTATGACTACAGTGTTGGGTACGTTATTATGCCTTATAGGCTGTGGTTGAGTGGCACACTTAGTTTGTGGGCTATGTGTCATTTGGGTTGTGTTGGGGGGGGTGGAGGTTGCTTCTGTTTCTGCTTTGGAGGTCCCTGTTGCTTGGGTAGATTTTTTTGAGAGCCTCCACGAATGTAGGTGTGTGTTTTGTGTTTCTATGTGTGTGTTTTGGTGATGTAGGTTTTGAGGGACTATGTGATAAATGTGGTGTGGTGCAAGTGTTTACCTTCTCCTCTTGACTGTCCAGTCCAGTCTTGGGTGAAGAGATCTTTGCTTCCAGTTTAGTTATATATGTGCATCTCTCACAGCTTGTAATGCTGGGTGGTAGGAGAGGGTTGTCTGTGTACATGAGGCGATTGCTGCATTGCCCCAAGATGCCCAGATTCATCAGGTAGGCAGGAGAAAACACCGGAAGCTGACCCTTAGACATACCTGGATAGGTGCCTATTATGTACTAAAAACTGTTTTCCTCTAGACAAGTGAGGAAAGTTGAGTCCTGTAGTAATTTGTAGCTTATTTAATGCTTACAATGAGTTCTGAACAAGTGCTGAGCTCAAAGAAACAGATTTGAGTACTGAAACTAGAAAACTGGCTACTTCTAAGAAATAAAAGTAAGGTAGAAGGCTTCCCTCCAACACAGAAAGGATTGGGGGTTCAGAAGCTTACAAACAGTCCTGGATACAGCAAATCCATATATGGACTAGACAACTTATAGGAAAGGCAGGAAACAAGCTTAGAATATATATATATATATATATATATATTGTTTTTGTAAAGGGGAAAGGAGGAGCAAAAGCTAACTGGGTTGACTTTCTCAAATGTTCTCCCTGGAATAGATAGAATGATGTAATGACACTAGACTTGGAGGACTGTCCCAGATCAAATTTACAGTAGGAGTGAGCAACTGCAAAGCCCACCAAGTATAAAAACAGGATACCAAGAGGGAGAGAGGGTGGGAAACAAAAATCAGAACAAACAAACCCAACCAGATGCTTAACAATTGCAGAAAATTCTACTTAATACCTCACACACAGTGAGTAAAATAAAACTGCTATAAATAACTTAGAAATAAGCAAAAAACAGGATACTTAATGTTATACACCACAGATTAGTTAGCTCAGAGCCCTTCCTCCGACTTCCTCCGATTAGCTCAGTGTGAAATGGCAGAAACAGTCACAAGTTAACTTCTTAAGTAACAAAGTTGAAACCTGAAACAACTTTAAAAAAAAGCTTGAAAGAACCAATGAGGTGCTTACACCAAGGCATAGTCCAGGCAACCCCAGTCAGCCAATGACCACAAACAATTCACTCTCACTGAAATGCTATACTGGCCTTGACAAAGCTATGATGGCCTGGAACATGTGCTCAGACACACAGCTCTACTAACAAACAACTAGGCCCAAAACACAAGCCTGAATATGGACAATGCTACACTACCAACACTACTTAGGTAAAAAAACTGCAGAAATGTTTAAACAGATAAAGGATCAATGAGACTCTAGAGAATGCTTTTAATTGCAAACAAGTTATATGATACACTCCTAACAGGAAATCAGAACAAATAAACCCAACCAGATGCGTAACAATTGTAGAAAATTCTACTTAATACCTCACACACAGTGAGTAAAATAAAAGTGCTATAAATAACTCAGAAATAAGCAAAAAACAAGATACTTAATGTTATATATCAGAGATTAGTTAGCTCAGAGCCCTTCCTCTGACTTCCTCCAATTAGCTCAGTGTGAAATGGCACTCTGCTAAAGCCCTAGGGTCAAAAGTGGAGCATACTTTACATGCCGTTTCGAGATGTTCAGCCCCTGGACAATACACACACTCCTTTGGCCATCCAAATTCAAAGGTTTATGCCCGCAAGAAGTGCACTTTCTGAAACCTGTAGGTTTTTCTGACATAACTGTGAAGAAACCTACACTGTCTGAAAATGGAGAGTTTACACTCACTGTCAAATACAGAAATACACACAAAGTAAAACAGGTAGTTTTTTTTTTTATTACAGAAATTATAAACTAGAAAAGTTCTGCTGCCAACTATGGTAAGCAAGAAATACCCTAAATTTATGGGTAAAGAAGAATACCAGCAATGGTAATCAAATACTATCTAAATATAGTATTAGAAAGAAGAAGGGAAAGAAACGCCCTAACGCCAGTGAGAGAAACAGAGAGGGAGGATAGTATACTGGAAAAGTAGGTTAATATTGAAAAGGAAACAGAAAAATACCAATGAATGTTATAACTCACAAAACCAATAATCACCCAAGAGCTTGGAAAACTGCATCTGTTCACAATGGTGGCAAACGACATCTGAGGTTTTGTGGATGCAATAGAGAATTATGGGTAGAGGGAGGAGCTCAAGAGCTGGATCCTACATCTGGAATAAGCAGCCGAGTCAGATCCAAGGATCAGATCTAAACCCATAAGTTGAGGAAGAATGAAAAGGACATTATCAGATAATAAGAACCACTTATTTATCCCAGCCTTCATAATAAATACCTTTATACATTTCAATGTTTTTGATTTGTTATAATTACTGACCTTACACTATTTACAGAAAGGCTATTCCAAACCTCTACCATACAGCCAGGATGGCGTGCATTTGTCAAGATCAGGGAAGAAAAATTTTTATAGCAGATATTTTGCAATATTTGACAAATGCAAGGCATGATTTTTGCCACTTTGAAAATTTAACAGTTCACAGATAGCAACATTTGATGCATCTCTGATGGTTGTTAATGATAGGAGTATTAATAATATAAAATACAACAGTTAATGCGATGGCAGAACGATATGCTCAATATTCAAATCTCACAATCACGTTTCCAATGCGTTTCAAAAGCAGTATTCACTTCACAGAATGTATTCGCATCCACACCTTTTGTAGTTTAAAACTGGTTTATTAACAAACAGCAACGGCAAGCGCTTTCACCAATATGGTTAAAGAACAATGACTGGAAACCAGTTCTGTCAGGGTATAAATGTTTTACTGTAACTGACATTCTAACATTCTAACAAAAAATCAGTTGGAGGTGTTATGACAGGAATTAAAGATAGTTATAAGACTTGTGATTATTACATGTTCAATGATAACACCAATATGATAGATTGTGTAACTATGACAATAAAGACAACCCTGGAACATATAATTGTTTGAGTGTATAGACTACCAAAGTCAAGTGCTGATGGCCTAGAGGAATTCATATATTTCTTGCTTGAAACACAGAGGTTATAAAGTTAACTTGTTGCTAGATAATTCTGCCAAACTGAAATCTAAATCTAAATCAATGCACAGAAGATTAATTGTAGATTATACGGAAGCAAAACAGTCACTATATAAAACTAATTGGAATGATGCATTCAGTGGAAAAACTGCAGATGGAACGAGGAAGGTTTTGAAAGAGAAAGTGTTTGACTGCAAAAATTAAAAAAAAATGTTTAACATCAGGATCTAGGCATACAACGTCTGGAGGATATAGTTCCATAAGAACAAGTTACCTGATTAAGCCAGAAACAAAAAATATAAGAAATGGAAAAGAAGTCAAACTACAGCTTTGAAAACTGAAATAAACAAGCCGGACACATAAGCATAGTGTAAGACAAGATAAAGAAAAATTTGAAGTAAATTTATATAAAGATATGGGTATAATAGGAAACCATTTTATTGATACATAAGATGCGGAAGGAGTAAAGACATGCAAATTGATAAATTGTGTGTAGATTCTAAAATTTGTTCTCAGACACAACAGATTATAGATATATTTATGAAATCTTATGCAAAATAGTTTGGCACCACAAAGGGAGTGATAAGTTGTCCTAGTGACATCCAGGTAACCTGGGATACCGGAATGAAATTAGATTATACTGACTAAGAACTATGAAAACTGGATCCATACAAAGTAAAGGGAGGAGACAGAATTAGTAATAATGACCTGAGAACATTTCAGCAAGAACTTACAGTACCATTATATCTGTTATTTACTAAGTCATATAAATAAGGGGAGATTCCTGAAGATTGGAGACAGGTATTTATTGAACCTGTCTTTAAAGGAAAGGGAAGTAGGACAAACCCAAAATCATATAGACCCTTAAGTCTATGTTCATGTTGTGAAAAAATAATGGAGAAGGTAATAGTGGATAAGTTATATTCAGAATTGGATAGGTTGGAACCTGAAACCATATATCAGCATGCATATGTTGAAAATAGATCTATATCCACTTGTAACATGATGTTCTATAACACTATAATAACAGCTATGAAAAATTGTGCTGTGATGTAATTTGTATGGATTTAATTTTAGCATTTGACAGAGTCATACACAAAATAGTGATCAATAACTTAGAACAACTAGGTATCAATGCATTATTGATAAGATGGACAGTTTCATGGCTTACAAATAGAACATGGCAAGTATCACACAGCAATTGGACAGGTAACGTTCTTGGTTTCAGTCAGGGTGATCCACAGGGCTTTCTCCTAGGCCCTTACTTGTTTAGATTCTATCTTTCACACCTAACCTTTTCATTTGAGGTGTTCTATAGATAACCTGAAATTGGGTAAACTGATTACATGTGTTACAGATAGGGCATGTCTGAAAATGAACCTAACTAAATTGACCATTTGGGCACAGGAAAATAATATGCTGATAAATACAGCAAAAACTAAGCATATGAGATTTTGAGGATATAAACTGAAAGGTGAAGATTTAATGCAACACACAGTGACTGAAACTATAGATTCATTTAAAGATGTGTATGAGTTTTTCTAATCATATAAACCAAGTGGTTAATGACAGTTATAGAACTATAGGTTGTATAAAAAGATTTATAAAGTCTACAAAACCAGAAAAGATGAAGCCTTTGCTTGTTAGCTACATTAGACCCAAACTTGAGTATGGAATAACAATATGGAAACCTTATAAAAAAAAACATGAGTAAACTGGAAAGAGTACAGTGGAAATATACCAAGGACATCCAGGGATGTGAAAATTTAAGTTATTATGAAAGACTAAAATACCTAAACTTGTAGAGTGTGTCTCATATATTTAAGAGGAGATCGTATTCAGATATATAGGGCATTTAGAGATAACCACCTTTGGGAATGTTTAGGGTTATCAAAAAGTAGTAGAGAATCATCAGACAACCCATGTAGAAGATTCCACAGGAATGAGAAGAGTACTAATTGGTTCTCTGAGAGAGAAGCTGATGCATGGAACAGACTACCAAAATCACATTAAAGCAAGTGCAAGTTTAGAGATTTTAAGAACAGACTGGACCCTTATTGTGGGAAGTTAGAAGGGCATTAATGCCCGTGCTTGAAAGATTTGTATGTATGCATGTAATGAACTTTAACAGCCCACATTTTTTATCTTTTAACTAAACAGTTGTCCATATTTAATTACACAGGCTGCTTTCTAGGCTATCCAAATCATTCCTGCATGGTTTCTGCTGAGGATCATACACCAGTTATGTTGCCCTCTTCAGAAGTACCCATATCCCACTGATATTCTTGAGAATGCAGGATCTCCAGAACTATTTAATAGTCTTCTTCTTTTGGCTTTTCCCAGTTAGGGGTTGCCACAGTGGAATAACAGTCTGCAGAACGATTGGCAGTGGAGTTTCACAGTGTTGAGTTGCCAGCCCGGTGCCCCACCTTTCACAGAAGGCACACACACACACACACACACACACACACACACACACACACACACACACACACACACACACACACACACACACACACCTTGGGCCAGTTTAGTGTCCAATCCACCTACAGCATGTCTTTGGGATATAGCAGGAAACCGCAGTACCCAGCGGAAACCCACACGACCACAGCGAGGACATGCAGACTCCACACAGAAGGTACCCCAGCCAAGAATCGAATGGAGAACCTCTTGCTGTGAGGTGGCAACTCTAACTGCTGCACCACCACACCCACCCTCCAGACCTATAGAACAGTACAATAAATGTTTTCTTGTTTTCTTTCTTTCTTCTTTTTTTCAGACATTTTTTGGACTTTTTTCTGAATTACAGCAAAAGAGAAGAACAAGGAAATGAAAAAGGAATCTACATCCCATAAATAGCATTCACACAGAGGGAAATGGGGAAATGACAAAAAGAAGAAAGCAACAGCATTCATAGTCCATAGTTTGCATTTTCCTGATCACAAGCAGACTTAGATCACTAACAGAGATATTCATCATGTCATTTCTTACTTAACACCTGGATTAATACAAGTAAGATAATCAATTCAAACAGAAAACAGCCTTGCACATATGGCACCTTCACATTTTCCCTGTTGTATAATTTCTTATTCCATATAACATGTAGCAATGGCAGACAGGATGCTGCCAAGACCATTACCTGTTAGAGCAGCTAGCCTTTCTGCACAATATCTATATCTACATCTATTTATCTATATATACATACATATATACTATATCTACCAACTTCCAGTCATAATCTAGCACTAGAGGTAAGTAATGCTTGTAATTTGTCTGTGATAGTTTATTCACACATAACTTCTCCAAGTAATCCTCCTACAGTGTACAATATTAGATAATGATATTTTTGTTTTCCTATTTTTTTCTTTTTTTTTTTTTTTTTTATTTTGTTTTGTTTTGTTGAAACACATTTCCATTGCCAGAATATGCAGGCTCAAAAGAGAGAAATTTACAAAAAAGGAGAATCTTGTCAAGAAAAGGGTCTCCACAGGATTCCTAGATGGCACATACCTACAGGATATAGTAGTTTACTTACACCACTCCAGACCCAGTGAAACACAAAAACAAATAGATATCCAGAGAAAGCTGCCATTCTCTTGTACAAGTCCTGTGCAAACTTCCCAAGAACCCTTTGCAAATGGATTCAATTGAAAGAGCTACTGCATCCATTTCTGACTTTTACCAGTACTTGAACAATTGTATAGAAAACTCAGTACCCATCTGCCCTAAATATATCTGTAAATTCAAGAATAACTCTCTCTGGTGGCACTCACACATTAATAAATAGTACAACAAAAAAGGAAAATAATGAAAACCTGCAGGAAATCCCCATCTCTCTATCACAAGACTACACTGTAATGTGCGGGCAAGGAAATTAAAACACTATTTGAAAATATAAAGCAGAGTATGAACTTAAGGTTGCTACATATTCCAAAGGAAAATATAAGTCCTTCTTCAGTTCTTCAGTTATGTCAGAAAATTAAAGAATAATGTCCAACATTACACTAAGCTCATCCATAATAATAGCATCCACTCTGCCAATATGGATATAGCTAAATTATTAGCAGAGAGATTTATTGCTAAATTTACCTCTCTACTCACACTGCCCCCCCCCCCCACTATCCATGAGAATTAAGTTTTTCCATATAATCACCCTGGAACAGGTATTAGAATCCCTGTGAAAGGCTAAAAATAAAACTTTAATTGGACCAGGCAATGTACCAGGTTGCATTCTCATAAGTGCCAAGTATGCACTGTCTGAGCCTCCAATTAAACAGTTCAACCTAAGCCTATCTACAGGGTATGTTCCTGATGCCTGGAGAACAGACGCTGTGACTCCTTTCTACAAGTGTGGCACCACTACAGGCCCAGGTAATTATAGACCCATCAGCCTCACCAGCTTTATATGCAAAGCATGGGACGTATTATAACATAACTCATTTATGCAAACATAAGCAACTTAATTGATCTAGATCTCAATCAGTGCATTTTGTAAAGGGTAGACCCTGACTTCTTGAACTTAGTAAGCTTTTTTGAAAAGGTTACAGGGGATGTGGACAATGGTCATTCTGTGCACACTGCTTATCTCGACCTGTCCAAAGCTTTCAACGCTATCCACCATGCTAGTATTATTTAAAAAGATTAATGTAACCCCCTATTTGTAAAACAAGAAACATTTTTATTAAATTATCACTTATGACACTGGCAATCATACATTTATAAAAATAAAAACAAACCATATTGACACAATCCTAACTGCAAGCATTTTACATCACAAACCATACTTATACAATTTTAGATGCAAACATTATACATCACTTACAATCTACCCAATCATTGTCAGTCAAAAATTACATAGCTCATTAAAATCCTGCCTTCTTTTAAACCTCATTCCTCCCCTTTATGTATTTTCCAACAGTTCCCATTTTTTTCCTATGTAATTTGCTCCTACCCTTTTCTAAAGATCCCAATTCCAGTTGTTTTACCTCTGTTACTATATTCACTACTTCTAGTGCAGTTGGCTTAAACTTTAATTTCTATTTTCCAACAATTGCTTTTTTGGTAGCTACCATAATTAGATTCAGCTAGGGCTTACTGTGTCTAGGCAATTCCAATTCTGTATCATAGGTCAAAAAAATCATTTCCCTAATTACACCAATCTACTCACCCAGTATCTCTGACAGAGTAGTCTACAGGGAATCCTCAAAGTTACACTCCTTTATTTTCTGTTTAGCATTCTACAGTTGCTTCTCTTCTTCTGTGAGATTCCCCCAATGTGCAATGCTTTAACATTTGTCAATCCCTATGTCACATCATACAAAACTTTTTGTTTTATTGAAATCCCACAAACAAAAAACAAACACACACCCAATACCTTTGTAAAACCTAGTAATTTAATACTAGCAAATCAAACTATGTCAATCTTCAAATACTGAAGATTTACCTTCTTAATAGGAACAAATGTCACAAACTAACAGCTACACTCACAAACTTGAGTTAACTTAAAATAAAGTTTATCCATGCTAAGACGCATGGTGCAGCCTGTACTTCTACTAAGTGCTGTCTGGTTTTGTCTTATCTTTATAGCACTCCCAGCTTAGGAAACACCTGAATGCTTTCAGGGAACATTATCCCCTAGCCATTTTTTCTTTATCAGAATGCTAGAAAAAAGCCTTATAATAGTCAATACTCTTTTTCATTTACTTGCTTTCTCTTAAAACTTGTTACTAGATCAAGCTAAGGGTCTTAATCCAGTAATTCCCCCAAGCAAGAATGAGGAAAACACACATTAATTTTTCTTTTGTCATGTCTTTTAACCAGACTTTTCTTTTCTTCTTTTCACTGTTGTTCCTACATTTTTTAAAACTGAACAAAGAGAAAGAGGGAAGAAAGGGGAAAAAAAGAAGGACCTGCTTACAACAGTATCCCCATTACACTTAAAAATAACTGAGAAGATTTTAATTTATAGCATGCAAAAAAATTAGTACTATTAAGAAAAAAAAGTTTTACTTACAGTTAACTTTCTCCCTCTTCTTCTCCTACGCCAAGTATTTTTCAGAACATTAATGACATGAAGTAGGGCATATGCTTTAAAGTCCCCCAAGGTCCAACAAAGTCTAAAAAAGTCCAATACTACTGATTTTCTTGTTCTACTGAAGAACTATAAATTTGAAGGATTTGCAAATTGTCGGAGTAAGAACATCATATATGTGGCAACCTGCAGTCACTGCAAGGTATACTACATAGGAAAAACAAACCAAATGTTTAAAGAACGTATCCTAAAACATTAATCCAACATAAGAAATAAAGTTACTAGCAATGTACTTTATATGCACATTAGTGCAAATGGTAGCCACTCTTAAGTTTATGACCCTAACTACGCTCCATGAAACATTAAGCGGTGGTGATTTAGTAAATCAAACAGAAACTGAAGAAATGAAGTGAATAATGAACTTGCCATTAGGTCGGAATGCATTTGTTCTTTTAAAACCTGCACTAAAAGGAAAACCTATTTATCACTTACCTAATTGAAAGGGTGTATACCTTGCTATGGCTACTAAGTATCATTGCATGAGTGAATATCAGAGAATGAAGGTATTTAATAAGAAGTTTTACTGGCTAACATTTAGGATTTGAAAAAGGTATTACACTAAAAGTGCTTATCCGGTTTATGAGCCAGTGTGTTTTATTTTATCATTGCTTTATTTTTATTAAAAGTTTTCAAGTTTCAAGTTTTTAGCAGGATTGATGGCAGAACCGTTCTTTCTCTGTATTCATTCTTAAAGCTGCATACTCAGTTGATGCACTATAAAACATACACACTTAGGTGTCTCACCATATTGTCTGCATTATATACTTATTCCAAACATAATTTAAAGAATACCTAAATAAACACATAATCAGAGACACAAAGCTAACTAAAATCATCACAAAAACTACATACATTTATATACTGCCTGCTGTATACTCAGTGCAAAAACAACTCATTCATTTAAAAACAAACTACATATAGTTCTCATCTATACATTCATATATAAAAGCAATCAGTAAACAAATAATACATACAAATGTGAAACTGCACTGACAATATCATCTAGGGATACATATATTTCAGATAGCTATCTATTAAAACAGCAGCCCTATTTGCAAAAAATGTTTGACCAAAGCATATCGCTATGGTAACATTAACATTCAAAAAGTGAATCCATTAGTTTGACAACAACCTATATGTAATATTTATCTATATATACATACATACACAAACTATATAAAAATGCAAATCTTTTCCAATGATATTACCTGCTAAAACGTATGTTTCTTGCGTATCTGACTCCTAAAGTGGAAACCCTTCTAAAACAGAGACCACTAGATTAAAATATGTCACTATGGCAATGTAAACCTACTATGCTCATAAAAAGCAAACACACTAAACATACATGTGCAAACAAAAACACTAACACACTCAAACAATGCATAAAAGCATAAAAACAAAAATCTACTACCAATAATATAAAACCAATCTAAGAAAAAAAAACTATATATTTATATATATATATATATATATATATATATATATATATATATATATACACATATATATATATATATATATATATATATTTATATATATATATAGTGTGTATATATACATATATGACAAAACATAATTAAATGTAAAATACATACATAATAAACATGCATAAAAACACACTACTATATACATCACAAAACCCATAAAGAGATGATATGTTCAATTGCATGTCATTAAAATTAACTAATAATATTTATTTAAATAGATGTCTAGCTTTAAGGTTTTAAGGGAACACTACAGTTAAGTCCTTTCTCTCCATCAGCCCTAAGTTTAAAAATCCATCTGGTGTCATGCAACTCTGTAATATTCCTTATATCACATAAATGCTGACTATTATATATGGCTTCAATAGCCATAAATTTAAATAAATGTTCAGCGGACGTAGTCAAAACATGTTTTGCCAAAGCATTCGTATGATGTTTAATCCTAACGTTATAAAGTTGTTCTTGAATCTTATCTTTTAAATGTCTATTAGTTTTTCCTATGTAGAAAGATTTACAGAGTGTGCATTGTGCTAGATAAACAATATTGATACTATTACAATTAGGTTCAACATTAAATCTATATTCTCTTCCATTCACTGGATGTATAAAGTGATGAGTAGTATCTATATACAAGAAGTATAATCCATACCCAAAGAGTAAACGTTCTGTACACCACAATCAAAGCAATAAGATAATAAAACATAAAACACAGGTGTCAGAACAAATAAGGCTGGAAGCAAATAAAATGTTGTGACCTTCCAAAAACAAATATCCACAAAGCAAGGTATCCAAGTAGATCGTAACAAAGTCTTTAGATCAGACTTAGGTAAGCGCTTTTGCCCCAAAAGGGCTTCTTCAGACCATATAAACTTCATAGTGCAGTAATTCATTTTATATGAGAAATGGTGCCCAACCATCATAATCAATCAATTAACACTCAATAGAAATAAATACACTATTAATAAAAATCCATGAGGTTCTATACATATAAAATCAAACACTCATAATAATCATTTTCTATGAATAATACATCTATAGAATAAATATGACTTATCATTTAAAATATGTATGGATATATATATGTGTCACATTAAAACTATAAAAAAAACATATAAAAACAATGTCATTCAATACAGTTTCTGGTAGTTCATTAGAAATCTCTTAATAAAATATATATTCAAGCAAATGTACCAGTCATTATGCCTATAGGGTCTATTCAGTGGATTACTTAAGCCCTCTATTCTTTAAAAAGGGCTTTATGACACTTTATCCCTGGTTTGAATGATTATTATTTTGATGCCCCAGAGATCATCCATGCGCAACTATCAGCAGGCAAAACCACATTTCAAGTCGTAGCTGGTTATAGATCTCCCACCAGGTCTCAAGATGCTCACTCTGCATTCCTTGAGACATTGGAAAATATAAAGGTCCTACCCAACACCATAATCTTGGGTGATTTCAACTACCCTGGTATAGACTGGGCGAACTACCAAAGTTCCAACTCCTATGCTCAGCGATTCATAGAATTTATACATTCAAATGCCCTTGAACAAGTAGTATGTTCCCCCACTAGAGGGGACAACATATTGGATTTAATCATCACAAATATGGTCGCCCATTGTACCATACCCGTTATCACACCCCCCCCCCTTGGTCAGATCCAACCACAAACTGATAACCCTGGACATCCTCACTCCTCCACCTCCCCCAATCAAAGAAACCATAGTCAAAAACCTTTCCAAAGCAAATTTCAAACTACTTGCATCCAAAGTGGAAAGCTTCACTATTCCCTTGCAGAAGGATAATGATATCCAGGATGCGGAATCCTACACCAAGGCACTCTATATGCATCTTCAGGATTGCATGGACCGTGCTATCCCAAATAAAACCAAGACTCCTTCCTCAAGCAAGAACAAACCAGTCTGGTGAAGCCCGGCCATAAGCAAACTTTACAATAAAAGGAGGAGACATACAAAAAAGGCCAAATCTCAAGTAGAAAAATCATCCCTGATCAGCATTAGTAAGAAATTGAGGGCCCTTACCAAGTCAACTAAAGCTAATTTTGAAAAGAAAGTTGCCAAGGATAACCATAAGGCCTTCTATGGCTACGTCAAAAACCAAAATGGCAACTCTCAGGTCTGTTCTGAGCTAGTACAAAATGGAACAAAATACACTGACCCTTCTGACATTGCCAACATCTTGGCTGACAGGTTCAGTGCAAATCCCCCCCCCCACCACCACCACCACCTACAGGGCCTATTACCATTCTAGGGGATTGTGTAAGTCCAATTATTACTGATACATTGGTTAACAAGGCTCTGTCTAAAGCTAAAAACACTGCCTCCATGGGACCAGATGGTGTCCCAGGCTGTCTCATACGCGAGCTCCAAAAGGAATTAACCCCGCATCTTAATACCCTGTTCAGTCTCAGCCTCTCCACAGGATATGTGCCCATAGAATGGCGCATGGCAATGGTGGTCCCACTACACAAGGGTGGGGCCACAACTGACCCTGGGAACTACCAAACAATAAGCCTGACCAGTCTGATCTGTAAGGCTATGGAGTGAATCATTATGGAACTCATAAATGGAGAGATTGGGAACCTTCAGTCACTGTACCCCACACAGTTCGGCTTTGTCAAGGGCAGATCATGCCTCCTGAACCTGGTGGATTTCTTTGAGACAGTTACTCAGGCTATAGATAAGAGAAAGGAGGTACACATGGCTTACCTTGACCTTGCTAAAGCATTTGACACCATTCCCCATTCAGGTATTATTGATAAGCTCAATAATAAAAAAAGGAGCACCAAGGTTGTAAGCCCACAGTAATATTTAATGAATATAAAATAATAAAACAATATTGTTAAGCGCTTTCATCAACAAGTATGACTTCTTCAGAACAAAGAAATGTTCAGAAATCAAGTTTAAATACACCATATCAATCAGTCATTGGTTCTAGTCCAGCCAATACTGGCAACAAGAAATCTCTGCTCATCAATATATAAATATTTGAAACTAAAACATTTTTTAACACAGTTAAAGTTAAAGCATTGAGTTCTAAAGTCCCATTGACCACAAAATTATAATACAATACAATAAATTACATTAATCAACTCATACACATTATTTAGCAGTGTATGTTGATAAAAAATTAAAACATATTGTGAATAAATTCCCTCATCTATTAAAGGATTCTTGGGATTTTTTAGGACATATTAAGAAGGATTTATGGGCTCCTGATTGCTTTTTTCTAACTATAGATGTTCAGGACCTTTTTTCATGTATTCCTAAAACAGAAGGTTTGTCCTTGTTCGAGGAGGTGCTTCTTACTTATTCATCTTTGACTGCAGATGAAGTCCTGCTTATATGTGAACTTATGAGTCTTATATTAGAAAATAATTATATACATTTTGAAGGGGAATATTTTCAACAACTTAGAGGGGTTGCCATGGGAGCTGCCTGCGCTCCCTTGTATGCAAATTTGGTTCTCCTGGGTTGGGAAATCAAACGTTTTTCAAAGTGAATTATTTTTATCCAACATTCTATATTACGGTAGATTTTTGGATGATATCTTTATCTTGTGGAATGGAGGTTCTGAGCAGATACCTAAGTTTATCCAGTATTTGAACAAAACTACAGAATATCTGAAATTTACCTTTCACTTTGATAAACAAGAGATTAATTATTTGGACACTAAATTAATCAAAGCTCAGGATGGATATATTTCCAAAATCTACTGTAAAAACACTTTTTGCAACAGCTATTTGCATTACAATAGTCATCACCCAATTTATCAGAAAAAAAGTATTATTAAGGGCCAAGCGATAAGAATAGCCAGGATGACGTCTATGAAGAATGATGTGATAACAGAGTTCCAGCATTTAAGGGATATGTTTTTAGAGAGAGGCTATCCTGGACATTTTATTGACCCTATACTTATTGATGTTCTAAAAAAAATGGGGTGATATTTGCAAGCCTTTATTAGGTACTGGTGGAGATAGTACCAACAATATAGTAAATGATAAGAAAGACCAGTACCAACCTAATTTCCAACAGGCTTGTGTAATACAATATAGTCATTTGTATTCACAGATCAAGGGAATATTGATAAAGAACTGGAATATTTTTAAAACCAATAGTGAGATATTTCGAATTTTGGGTGATAAACCTATATTTTCCACCAAAGTAGGACCTAATATAAAATCACTATTGGAGAGAGGCAATGCCTCCAAGAACATGAAGGAGAAAAGGGGTGGAACTAAGCCTTGTGGTAGGTGCTCCTACTGTTCCTATGTATTGCAAGATAGTTCTATTGTCATTGACAATCAAAATAAAAGTTATGTGTTCTTAAAAAGTGGCAACTGCTGCTCTAGCAGATTGGTATACATAGCTAGATGTGGCACCTGTACTTCATTTTATGTAGGGAAGACAGAGAGAATGTTTAAGACCAGGATATATTAACATCTGTATTATATCAAAAATAAGAAAGATACTAATGCTTTATACAGGCATAGCATATCATGTACTAACTTCTCATGTTTTAAGTTTGCTATTCTCGAATTTGTAACTGTTGAGGTGAGAGGTGGAGATTGGCAAAATGTGCTACACAAAAAGGAGCTTTTATGGCAGTTAAGATTAGCTGCTGATTATCCACCAGGTCTAAATGAGCATATTACAATAATGGCTATTCTCAAGGAAGAGGCAGATTTAGTTTAACAATATTAATATTGTTGCAGCAATTTTAAAAGTATAAATAATTACACAGTGATATATACATCTCTCATGTTTATGAGTTGATTAATGTAATTTATTGTATTATATTATAATTTTGTGGTCAACGGGACTTTTGAACTCAATGCTTTAACTTTAACTGTGTTAAAAATGTTTTAGTTTCAAATATTTATATATTCATGGGCAGAGATTTTTTTTGCCAGTATTGGCTGGACTAGAACCAATGACTTGATAGATATGGTGTATTTAAACTTGATTTTTGAATATTTCTTTGTTCTGAAGAAGTCATACTTGTTGATGAAAGCACTTAACAATATTGTTTTATTATTTTATATTCATTAAATATTACTGTGGGCTCGCAACCTTGGTGCTCCTTTTTTATTATTTAGTTTTATTCAGAGCACTATTTGCACTACTTATTTGGATTATTGATAAGCTCTCCAGTCTGGGCATAAACTCTTACGTCACAAGATGGATCGCAAACTGGCTCACAGACAGATCCCATAAAGCAAGAGTAGTGGGATCTATGTCTGAATCCAGACCAATAATGAGTGGTGGGCCTCAGGGCTCTGTCCTGGGGCCCCTCCTGTTTAGCATATACTTCTCAGAAGTACAGGCAAGCACAGAAGGGCTGTGGCTGACTAAGTTTGTGGACGACTGAAAACTGGGTGCTATAATAGAGTCTCCAGCCGACATGGAGATCCTCCAGAAGAGCCTAAATGAGACTGATGCATGGTGTCAAAGCCATGGTCTCAAGCTAAATGCAAAGAAATGCGTAGTAATCCCCTTTGGAAAAAACAGATTATCCACAAACTACAACATAGGAGGTAATCCCCTGAAATCTGAAGAAGAAATAAAGGATCTAGGGACCCAAGTAGATAGTCAGCTTTCCTTTGATAACCATGTTGCCAAAGTGGTTAGAAAATCCTTCTATGTGACCCATCTGATCATGAAAGGGTTTGCATCAAGATCTAAGGATGTAACGGTGCCCCTCTATTCTTCCCTCATCAGTCCCATTATTGAGTACAATGCACCAATTGGAATGTACCTGGCTAGACATCTCCAGCAGCTGGTACCACAAAGATACCTAACCAAGAGGATTACTGTCCTCAAACAGTTGCCCTATGCAGCACGATTGAAAAAGCTAAGACTGTTCTCTGTTGCATACCACTTTCTCAGAGGCGATCTCTGTCTAACGTACAGAGCCATGTCCAACCCAGAATTGTTGAACATGCTCTATCTTAGCAAAACCAAATCTACTCGAGCTACATGCTCTAGGGATATAAACCTCAACACAACAATGAATAGAACATGCTGGAGGGATAGATTCCCTTCACAGAGACTTCCCTTACTATGGAACATGGTCCCAATCTACATAAGATAGAGCCCCTCACTATCACTCTTCAAGAGGAACCTTGATGAGTGGATGAGTAACAGAAAGTTCACACCGGGGATCACACCAACAGCACTACTATATAGGGGCCAAGGGTACTAGCTGCTAGTACAAGGGTCTAGGGAACTACTAAAGGGGCGGGGAATACCGCACAATGTGGCTGGGCTAATATATGCCTTCGGGCAGATAGTCCAGTACCAACCTATGAATCTATAAATGACAGTCATATTTATTCAGCCCTTTCAAAAGCCAAAAACACAGCATTAATGGGGCCAGATGGTGTCCCAGGCTGTGTCTTACATGAACTACAGAACGAACTAACCCCCCACCTAAACATGCTGTTCATCCTCAGCCTCTCCACAGGCTACGTGCCCTTAGAATGGCGCACAGCAATGGTTATTCTGCTCCACAAAGGAGGGACCACAACTGACCCTGGTAACTATCGTCCCATAAGTCTGACTAGCCTGGTCTGCAAGGCTATGGAGCTCATCATCATGGGCCTCATTAACAAAGACATTGGGAACCTCCAAACACTTGACCTGACCCAGTTTGGCTTTGTTAAGGGCAGATCATGCCTACTAAACATGGTTGACTTCTTCGAGACAGTCACCAAGGCCATAGATGAGGGAAAGGTGGTTCACACAGCCTACCTTGATCTCGCCAAGGCATTCAACACCATTCCTTACTCGGGTATTATAGAAAAACTCACCAGCCTGAACATAAACCCCTACATCACAAGATGGATTGCCAACTGGCTTACAGACAGAACTCACACGGTAAGAATAGTGGGCTCCAGGTCCAACTCTAAACCAGTCACAACTGGTGTCCCACAAGGCTCGGTTCTGGGACCCCTACTGTTTGGCATAAATTTCTCAAAAGTACAAGCAAACACAGGAGGACTATGGGTAACCAAGTTCGCCGATGACTGCAAACTGGGAGCCATAACTGACTCTCTGGCTGACATGGACATCCTTCAAAAAGGCCTTACTGAGACAGACACCTGGAGTCAAAGTCATGGCCTCAAGCTAAATGCCAAAAAATGCATAGTCATCCCGTTTGGGAAAAACAAAACACCAATGAATTACCACATAGGCGGCAGCCCCCTTAATACAGAAGAGGTAAAAAGAGATCTGGGGACCCAGGTAGATAGTAATCTCTCCTTTGACAATCATATTGCCAAAGTAGTTAGGAAATCCTTCTATGTAGCCCATCTAATTACCAAGGGGTTCACATCTAGAAATAAAGAGGTTATAGTGCCCCTCTACTTGTCACTCATCAGACCCATCATAGAGTACAATGCCCCATTTGGGATGTACCTCACAAGACACTTTCAACAGCTGGAAAGACCACAAAAGCTCCTCACCAAGAGGATTACTGGCCAAAAAACATATGTCCTATGCAGCCCGACTGTAAAAACTCCGGCTGTACTCAGTGACCTATTGCTTACTCAGAGGTGATCTCTGCCTGACTTACAAAGCCATGTTCAACTCAGAATTGATGGACATGCTCCACCTAAAGAAATCCAAGTCACTGCAAGCCACACACTCTAGTGAGCTAAACCTCACCACAACAATAAATAGAACATGCTGGAGGGATAGATTCCTGTCACAGAGACTCCCCATGCTTTGGAACAAAATTCCTAACTACATTAGGCAGAGCCCCTCACTAACACTTTTCAAGAGAAGCCTTGATGAGTGGATGAGTAACAGAAAATACACCCCTGGGATCACTTCATTGGTTCTGCTTGACAGAGGCTCAGTTAATCAATGGGGTGGAGAAAACCGACACACTCTGGCAAGGCTTATACATGCCCTTGGGCAGACAGCCTAGTACCTACCTATGAACCTATGAACCTAAGAGTCAATAGTATCAACAGGTATCTTTGACATCAAACTTAAGGTATGGAGCAGTAGTCTGTATGTAGTCATTAAATTCAATACATTTTTCCTCAGATTCTGTCCATACCAGAAAGATATGAACAAAACAATGATAAAATGGTATATACGCCTTATAATAGTCAATATTCTTTTTCATTTACTTACTTTCTCTTAAAACATGTTACTAGATCAAGCTAAGAGCCTTAATCCAGTCATTCCCCCAAGCAAGAATGAAGAAAAAGCACCTTAATTTTTCTTTTGTCATGCTCTTTTAACTAGACTTTTCTTCTTTTCTTTACATTGCAGTGCTGACAATTCTTAAAACTGAACAAAGAGAATAAGAGGAGAAGGGAGAAAGAAAAAAAAAACAGGAGGACCTGTTTACAATAGTCTCCCCATTACACTTAAAAATTACTGAAAAGACTTTAATTCACACCATACAAACAATATTATGCACTTTAAAAATAGTACTACTAAGAAAACATTTGTTTTACTTATAGGTAACCTTCTCCCTCCTCTTTTCCTCCCTCAAGTATTTTTCAGAACATTAATAACATGAAGTAGGGCATATGCTTTTGAGTCCTCCACAGGTCCAACAAAGTCTAAACAAGTCCGATATTTCCAGATTTTCTTGTTCTGTCATATTTTAAAATATAAAGAAAAAAACGCTCAACAAACTTGTAAAAGACTGTACGGGTGTCCTGAAGTGCAAATAGACCCACGAAATAAAGTCTTAACGCTGCTTTATTTTTGAACAAAATCACAAGCGTTTTCGCCACCAAACACTTTGTAGCTTCTTCAGAGATAATACAGGTAAAGGCGCCAAAACTGTTTAAATAGTTAATTAGCTATTACATCACTTCCTATTTAATGTCAATTAAATAACCAAAATGAACTCAAAAATGAGTCATTAATATACATAACAAAGTTCTACTTACAATATCACATATAAGGTACATAAACTACTAAGAGATATAAAATTTAAACAATCTTATTCAGTGTTTAAAATTATGTCATAAATGTATATATTTGATATAAAAAATATATATAATATATACTAAAATAAACAAAAGATATAAAAAAATATATAATAAATTTAAAATTGACTTAAGCAGAAAAAGTTTTTTTACATTAATATTCCTAATGGCATTATATATGGATACTTGATATTAAACAAGATGGTATATCTAAATAGTGGACTGTTGGGTTCATTTAGATGTACCATCTTGTTTAATATCAAGTATCCATATATAATGCCATTAGGAATATTAATGTAAAAAAACTTTTTCTGCTTAAGTCAATTTTAAATTTATTATATATTTTTTTATATCTTTTGTTTATTTTAGTATATATTATATATTTTTTATATCAAATATATACATTTATGACATAATTTTAAACACTGAATAAGATTGTTTAAATTTTATATCTCTTAGTAGTTTATGTACCTTATATGTGATATTGTAAGCAGAACTTTATGTATATTAATGACTCATTTTTGAGTTCATTTTGGTTATTTAATTGACATTAAATAGGAAGTGATGTAATAGCTAATTAACTATTTAAACAGTTTTGGCGCCTTTACCTGTATTATCTCTGAAGAAGCTACAAAGTGTTTGGTGGCTTAACGTGATTTTGTTCAAAAATAAAGCAGCGTTAAGACTTTATTTCGTGGGTCTATTTGCACTTCAGGACACCCGTACAATATTTTAAAATATAATTATTGCTTTGTAATCCCACATTTGTCAATTCCAAGTTGTTGATTTTATTCATGTTCATCTCCCATCTCCCAAAGCATGTCTCTGCTTCATTTCCAATGTACTCTTGATTCTTCTAGTCAGCTCTCATGCTCCATTACTTCTCTCCAGCATTTTCCATTGAAGCATTGGAAAATGTTTCATTGGCATAGTCTCTCTGTGGTCTTTATTACAGGAAGAACAAGAAGCAGACTCTCCTTCTGTTTTACAGCTCACTTTTTGTTGGACAAACTTTTGTATTTCCTCCTTAGCATGTACTTTATCAAGGAATGATTTTGTCCCTCCAGGGAAGAATATTTTAAAGATAGCTGGGTACAGCAGGTTGAATCTCATGCCCACTTCTCTGCATTCCCTGAATAGTGGAATAAATGTTCTACTCTTCTGCCTGGTGTACAGTGAGTAATCATTCTCTACAAATACTCTGCTATCTCCCACTTTTAGTACTTTGTCTTTCTGCCACAGTTTTGTCAGAATCAACTCCTTCTGCTGGTAGGATTGCATCTTTACTATTAAATGTCTAGGATGCTTTATCATAGCTAGGTTTGGAGCATACACACAATGTGCCCTTTCAATTAACTCCTGCTGGGTAATATCAGTCCAGTTGCTTATTTGTGCTTTCAAAAAATTACTACAGTCTATTCCCTTCAGATTCTCAGGTTCTCCTTATGTGCTCTGTCCTCTAATACTATTATCTTTTGAAACATCTCTTCTAGCGCAGTCTCATATTCATCCAGCCATTTCTTCATTTTGACCTCTGATTTTTGCAGTTTTATCACCTCATCTGAATATCTGTTTAAAGCTTCTTTCATTTTTTTCCAGCCTTTTGTTGTTTGAGTTGATATACTCCATCAGTGTTTCATTTATTTTAACCAGGTCTGTCTGCAATTGTCTTATACATTCCTCGAGGTTACTGGAAGTCATGCCTGGAGCTTGCACTGCTTTTTGCTGAACTGCTGCAGTACTTTTCCCAGTCAGTGTTTTTTCCTCACCTTTTGTAGCTGATTTTTTTTCAGGTCCTCTGTATTTCTTTTTTTCCTGGCATCCAGGCAGTGCACTTACTAACCAGTTACTGAAATTTACTCAGAAGCACACAAGTCCACTGGATAGAGCTAGAATTAAGCTGTTACTCAATGTGCAGCCATCCTAGAAGTTTCCCAGTATAAACCCCTATACTATCTGTTGGACTGCAAATTGACTATCCAAAATACCCCATGTTGTGAAAGTTACTGGTTCCCTCTCTGAATGTAAATTAGTTACTAGTGGGGTGCCACAGGGATCAGTTCTGGGCCCTCTCCCATTTGGCCTTTATTTTTCAGACATCCATGTCAATATCCCAGAAGTGTGGTTGACCAAACTTACCAATGACTGCAAACTGGGCAATTTATATGCTCATCCACTGATACAAAACAGCTTCAGAAAAGGTTGGAATATGCACATACATGGACTTAGACTAAATGAGAAAAAAGTGCAAAATAATAGCATTTGGCTGAAGTTGTTCCTACCTCATATGTTATAAATGGTACTCCTCTTCAGCCACATACAGTCGTAAGAGACTTAGGTATTTATGGGAATAACTTCTTCTCATTCCATCATCCCGTGTCCACCACAGACAGGAAATCATTCTAGCTGGCCTAGTTAATTTCCAAGGGAACAGAAATCATTCTACCTGGCCTAGTTAATTTCCAAGGGAATATCTTCAAGATCCAAAGAAATCACCTTACCAATGTACTCTTCCCTTTTCATACCAATCATTGAATACAGTGTACCCTTTGGTATGTACAAATCCATATATACCACTCAACTGGAAAGGCCCCAGAGATTTCTAACCAAGAAAATTAAATGCCTTAAATCCTTCAACTACACAGACAGATTAGCACAACTCTCATTATACTCAGTAGCCTGCAGGTTACTACAAGGTGACCTATGTCTCACTTTTCAAGCCATAAAAGACCCAGTCATATATGACCTCCTATTCTTTGCAAAACCGGAGGATAAACAAACACCTGTACCAACAAATAAACAAGACTCACTGGAGTGATAGATTCCTGCCATAATGTGTTCCAAGTCTATGGAATAAGTTACCACTACAGGTCAAATAAAGTACTACTTTAGCTACCTTTAAGGCTAGTCTTGATGACCAGATGTGTGGAAATTTACACCAGGGTTATCATGTATAGCCCAACTTGATCTGGGAGGTAAGCACTATTAAGCTCTTGAAAAGGGTTGTCTCTTTAAAGGTGTATATGCCTAGGCATCTTATGATCTCCATAATCATTTGCCTAGCGTGTTCCTATGTTCTCTGCACTGAGTGATCAGAACTTTATTGTGAATGTCTGTAAGCAAAAAGAATGCAATTTCTAAAAGTAAATCTCTAAAAAAAATAAAAGTTTACTGCTGAATCCTGCATCCTCATAGTGCATAGTGAAGTTTATCAGCCAGAAGAAGAGTCCATCCAAAACACTATGGCAGCTTTTATTGAATGCAAAACTGATAAAATGCACACAGAGATTGGTCATTTAGTGGAACTTTAGAATACATTATAAAATACAATAAGAAAATGGGAGAGACTGAAGAAACCATGATTAGACACTCTTATAAGATTTCAGATCTACAGACTTCCAATAAAAAAATTAAAGAGAAGATGGCTTACTACGCTAAGGACACTGAAGAAATAAAAATGAAATCTGTGGACCCGGAGGGCTCCTACGTCTTTACTGAAAATGACTATTGCTTAATCACACACCAGAAAAGTTAACAAATTTATTCCTACCATGAGAACCTGTAAAAAGCTCAGTTACCATTTAGACTGATAATACTCAGCAGTGTATATGGTCTTCTTTCTTAGTGGGGCAAAGTTGTACATAGACCCAGAACAGGTAACTGAGAAGGTCATGACTGTTGCTCAGGACACACAAGAGGGAAATGAAGCTGCTAGATACAGCAGTTCATTTTCATTTAAATAAGAATCCTTGACTGCAGGGAATGATTCACTACCAATTAAACCATTTCTACTCTTTAAAAAGAAGATGGCAGATCATCAGTGAGAGACAAATGAGCTCCTCTAAGAATTGAGAAAAATCCATAACCCTTCTTTCCTGCATGCCTTCTCTGATAATGATGTCTTAGATAAGGATTAGACTGATTATATGTGAAATAAACCAGCAAGACATACAGTAATGTGACTATTTAACCTTGACTATATGTCTGACATTCTGCTACTGGACAATCTATTTTTTTTTTTAATTTAGAGTAAAATTAAACTGTAACAGCAACTAGGAGGGAAAAAAGCTTCTTTGCACCAATGCAGTGAAGCATAGCTATTTTAATATACTAGGCCATTTTTCTTGTAAAAAGGGCAGCAGCAATTAGTGTCAGACAAATTAATCAAGATTTTATAATTTACCTTATCAATCTTTTGGGCAATGGCTGAGGTATGCACATGATCTGCCCACTATGGTGTCAAGTGGAGTGTGGTGTAACCCATAACTGTATGGCTTTATTGGAGTGCACATTGATCTAATATGAATAACATTGGTTGTACTGATAATTCCATGAATGTCCAATAGTCTCCTACCAGGATTGAGCTACTTTCAGCAACACATATGCCTTAGTTGATAATTAGAAGTGAAAGGAGACTGAGGTGAAACATGAATGAGGCATTTATCATATAAAGAAGGGTTAGGGGCAAACTGGAGGGACATATGGAAGAAAGCTTATTTTTCTGATTTTTAGTATTGAAATTCAGCAATGAATGAAATGTGGCCACAGTGTTGGACTGCTAACTGTTATAAACAGAGTTAAACCTACATTTGTGACTGTAGCTTAGGTTGGTTCTGGGAAGCTTAATGGAAATTTAGGTGACTACTACAATTCAGTAAGACAGAGAGTAACTATAGTACAAGGAAGACACACAAGGGATTACCCAATCATCTAGCTTCAATAACTGAACAGTGGAGATATCATATAATGTGGCTGGGTCTTTCTTACTCTTTAATCTTAATGCTCCAGCTAGCAGTTAAAGACAAGGGTTGGGGAAACACCTGACTATAGCTGTGTTTGACATGTACTGTGGTTAGACAAGGGAAAACCTCAGATTAGGTGAAGTGTGAAAGGAATGTCAACAGAAGAAATAAAAAGAAAAACTTGAACTGGCAACATATAGGAAACTAGGGAAATAATTAGGCAGTGAACTGCAGTGTGCTTAAATCTGTCATGCAAAATAATATGAAGATTTGACATCTTGACTAGAAATTAGATAAGGGAAGTAACATTTATGCCCTGGGAAGGAGCGAAGCAAACAAGTAGGAGTTAAAATGTAATTACTTTCTACAAATGCAGTAATAGCAGCCAATATACTGCACAATAACAAAAGCAAGACAAAAGGACTAAATGCTCTTATCCAGATTGCATCTCACTGCATTAACAGGGAATTAGGTTTCCTTGGAAGACATGTGTTTGTTATAGTTATTTGTCTTATATACAACTTACCATCTTTTGACAAATGGGCAACACTTGATAGAATTTATAGCACTTGGGTGTGCCTTTTCTGAGTTCAAGAAGTAGAAATGTATCTGATAATGATATTTGCCATACCCTGATAATGATTACAGTAAGTAACTCTGGAAATAAGGGGGAGTCTGGCAATTAGAAAATAAATACTTCAGAAACTGGACTTCAGACTTATTACAGGAGCTTCTATGTGGGATGAATCTTTTTTTATACAACTTTATTGAATGATCACTTCTGAAATAGGCAAATTTACATTTATACAAAAGTATTCAAACTGTATTAACAAGTTCACATTTACAAATAGTATACTTCACATATATTGCTATATATCATATAACCTAAGCAATGAAACCACAGCTCCACACAAACCGATAGATGCAAAAAGCAGGAAACCAAGGTCCAATCCACACAACCAACATTTATTGAGCGCTTTCATTTCTCGAATAGAAACTTCATCAGAATAATACAACATAATGCCCAACAGCCTTATAAATGCAATCCCATGAAGTTAATAAACATAATTGACTAATTGTTAAAATAGTGGCCTTAAAGAACATTTTTAAAGAGCCACACACATTATTTAGCACTCCAAATTGAAATAGTACAGTTGAAAAAACGTATAAAAAATACATGAAGGAAAGTGTATAAAATAAATGAAATGTGTTAAATTAAAAATAGTCCAAGAAAACTGAATGTATTTGCATATAGATAGTATAAAAATGTATTACACTTTATCATGCTGTCCTAAAATTGGTATCCATGCATGTCATATAAAAAATTTTGCCTTAAGCCTAAGAACAGAGCTGATGAATACTGCACTATTCAGACCTGGTACTTTCGGATGCATTTGTCCTAATTTGCCATCTAAGCTCTGACAATTCTAAAAAATCATTAAGTGGCCCACCTCTTTCTCCCATTCTAACCTGTTCTATAATATTGAATTTAAACCCATGTCCTTCATTGGCTGCTACAAGTGCTGCCAATGCATTTTTACCATCTTTTCTGTTGATGTCATAGTAGTGTTGATATAGTCTACTCTTAAATGTATTTTTGGTTTTACCAATACAGAAACTCAGACATTGGGAGCATAGGGCCAAACAAACCACTGCTTTGCTGCTACAAGAGACTTTTCCATGTATAATGTGTCTCCCATAATTGGAGATGAATATCTCCTTAGCCTCAATAATATATTGGCATTGTAAGCAATAGCAACATTTTACCATCCCTATCCCTATGTCAAGGTCATATTTCTGCCTTTCCAGCATATTTTTATACTACAATCCTTTTTATACACAATGCTGGGGCAGGACCTAGTAACTGTGCCTGTTCTGTATCACTGCTAAAAATGCTTCAGTTATGTTTGATGATGTTCCTAATGTTATAAAAATGTTGACTGAATTCAAAGATAGCTGATTTGTTAAAAAGATTCCTGGTCTCATGATTTTCCTTATTCAATGACCCTTCCCCTATACCAAGTAGGGGGAAAAATAACCATTGGTCCTCTTGTTTATTACCTCCTGGAAAATGTTGTTTATATAGTTAACAGGGTACCCTCTTTGTTTTAACATCCCATTTAAGGTCTCCATTTGCTCAATGAAATCATCATATTCAGATATCATCCTGGCAAGCAGTACTCCCTGTCCTTTTACAAGTGCCTTCTTTTGGTGCAGGGGGTGACGGTTGTCAAAATGTAGGAGGCTGTTTGAGTAGATGGGCTTACGGAAAGTAGTTGAGGTGAATTGTTTGTTGACCTCTTCTTTCCTAATGGTTATGTCCAAGTAGTTCACTTCCGTGACACTGGTAGAATGTGTAAATTCTAAAAAGTCAGTGCTAGTGTTCAAGAATTCTAGTAAGTTTTCTACTTCTGTCATATCCCTGTTCCATAATATAATAATATCATCAAGGTAATGACCGTAAAATGTCCAACAGTTAACATAAGGACTATTAAATATATCATCTCTTTCCCAGAAAGCCAATACAATGCTGGCAAAGATGGGGGCACAAGCTGCCCCCATTGCTACCCCCTTAACTTGTTTGAATAACTGCTGCTCAGAAGTAATAATGTTGGTGTCTAACATTAATTCCATTAGTGTTCTAATTGTTAAAATACAGTTGTAATTGAGGGTAGTGTACTGGCAGAGACATTGGCAAAACCAGTCTATACCTGTGTAATGGGGTATGATTGAGAATAAATCCCGAACATCAATTTTAATGAAAATCAGGCTGTGTACATGCCTTTGTTAACTTTAGATAAGAAATCCCAGGAGTCTTTAAGTATCCAAAGGCAGTCCTTCAGAATATTTTTTAATTTACTATCAATGAATTTGGCTATAGGGAATGTTTTAGATGCCCGGGCATCCACAATGGGTCTAAATGGGGGTCATCCAGGTCTTTGTGTACCTTGAGGACACCAAAGATTGTAGGTATTTTTAGAAATTTAACTGACAATAACTGGTGTTCTTCTGGGTGGATCTGTTGGTTCATAAGCAATTCTTCTAACATTACATCCACCTTGCTATAACAAATGTTCTTCTCATTCAAGCTAATTTCACAATAGGTGTCTCCATATAAGAGGGTGAACATTTTATTTATACAGGAATTATGGTTCATAATAACAAGGCGTCTACCTTTATTGGGTTTCATGACCCTTATTTCTGCATTTTCACATATTTCCCTTAATAATACCCTCTCCACAGTGTTCAGATTGTTAACACATCTCCCCCCGTTCTTTCTAAACAATTCCCTAATGTCCTTTTCACGTAGTTTTTCAAAAGTCAATACTGAAGGATGCAATGTGGGATTAAAAGTACTTGGTTTATGTATAGCGTGTTCATGAATATTATTGCTAGTTCCCTTGAATAAAAATTCGAAATTCAACTTCCTAGTGAAAAGCTTTAGATCAATAATAGTTTGATCTAATGAGGCTTTTTTGTCATGTACAAACGTTAAGCCTTTTTCAAACAAATCTGCTATCTGACCATTAAACTCATAATTGCTGTAATGATAGACTTTAAAGTCACCTCCACTGTTCTGTAAAATTATCAAATTGCAGTTGAATTCAGTATTTAGTGTCTGTTCCCCATCCCTCTCCATTTCCCCTTCGTGTATGTAGGGTATTGATGGTTGTAGTTGTAATGTGTCCTCCCCTCTCTGGTTCCTTAGTCTCTTTGACCTCCTCAGGGGGGTATTCTAAAGGGTCTGGGATGTTATCATTTGTCACAGTATTACTATTGTTGTTATTATTGGTGTTAGTGAAGTCATACTTGGCTTCTCTACTAGCACTCTGCTGCCCCATAGGGGATAGCGGATAAGCCCTGTGTTCCTCATAATCTCTTTCGTCCCTCCTAAGCTTGTTAATTTTCCTTTGTTTTAATTCAACAAAAGTACTGTCAATTTTCACAAACTTATAATAGTCTGATTTTTTACTCTCAAATAACAAGTTTGTTTGAATATTCTGATCCAATATGTTGATTTTGTTAAGCAAATCAACCATTTTACGATCATTGTCCCTTATTGTCCCTTATTAAGCAATTTAACAGTTCACATCCATTTTTATTGAATAGTTCAAGCAGTTCCAGGTGTAGAAGAGAGTCTCTTACCAGTTCTGAAGGAAACTTCCATAACCGAAGGCTCTTTGGAATGCATTCAGTGTGCACACGTTCTCTCAGGTAGCTCCTTTCCAGTTGCAGCTTCTGATAATCCATAGACAGTTTTTCAAGTTTAATTAAATGTTTGTTGAGAGTACCATGATTTTGGCCTGGTAACTGTCTAGATCCAACTTGCCATTTATTTTCACCATTGCAAGAGTGTGTTGCGGCCATTATAGGAGGCTCCAGCCACAACAATTCCTGCATTTGATGTCATATGCAAATCATGCCTCCCCGATTGGCTTGTACCCACATGCCATTCTCTTTGCGCTGATGTAATGCCGCTAGATTCAAACTGCCGGCAATGTCTGTAGAATTGCTAATTCCTGCCCCATTCAGGCCCGGACAAGTAGAATTATCCAACGGAGGTATAGAACCGGCTTGTTGGGTCATCATTTCAACTCGACTGGCTAAATTCGCCATTGTCGGGTTTAGTACATGAAGAGCTTGAGAAAGAGAAGTAAGAGAAGGTGAATCGGTGACCTCAGTCCCCTCCACACCAAAAACAATGAAACCACAGCTCTACGCAAACTGATAGAACAAATCAGCTATATTTAAATTCAATCAACATTTTTATTAGGTTCATGTTTACACTAGGCTATCTGCCCTAAGGCATTTATAAGCCTAGCCCAGAGTTTTTGTGGCTTACGCCACCCCTTATGTTAAAAAATACTGTGCCCATTAGTTTGTTGTGCCTCTATCCAGCAGTGACACAGAGATGATTCCCGGGGTAAACCTACGATCTCCCATCCACCGGTCAAGATTTCTCTTGAACAGAGCCAGCGAGGTGCTCTGCCTCACATGGACCGGGATTTTATTCCACAACATAGGGAGTCTCTGGGTGACAAATCTATCCCTCCAGCATGTCCTATTTATATCCGTGCTAAGGTTTAAGTCGCTTACTCTAGTGGATCTGGTAGATTTGGATTTTTTGAGGTGGAGCATGTCCATTAATTCCGGGTTGGACATGGCCTTGTATGTCAGGCACAGGTCACCTCTGGGCAGACGGTATGCGACTGAATAGAGCTGGAGTTTCTTCAGTCTGGCAGCATATGACAGATTTTGGAGTCCCTTTATCCTTTTGGTGAGGAACTTTTGGGGTCTCTCCAATTGCTGCAGGTGTCAGGTGAGATACATCCCGAATGGGGCATTGTACTCGATCATTGGTCTGATAAGTGAAGAGTACAGGGGAACAATGACCTCACTTGATCTGGATGTGAATCCCTTCATGATCAGGTGGGCAATGTAGAAGGTTTTTCTAACCCCTTTAGCAATGTGAGTGTCAAACGAAAGACCACTGTCAACCTGGGTCCCCAGGTCCCTGATAACCTCTTCTGTGCTTAGTGGATTGCCACCTATATGGTAGCTTGGGGTTACCTTGTTTTTCCCGAAGGGTATGACTATACATTTTTTGGCATTTAACTTCAGGCCATGGCTCTAGCACCAGCTATCAGTTTCCGTAAGACCCCTCTGAAGGATATCTGTGTCCGATGTACTTTCCACTATGGCACCCAGTTTGCAGTCATTTGCAAACTTTGTCAGCCATAGTCCTCCTATGTTAGCCTGTACTTCTGAGAAGTAGATGCCGAACAACAGGGGGCCAAGGACTGAGCCCTGTGGGACACCACTTGTGACCGGCTTGGAGTCTGACATGGCGCCAGCTACTCTAACCCTGTGGGTTCTGTCCTTTAGCCAGTTTGCAACCCATCTTGTGACATATGGGTTTACATTTAAGCTGGTAAGTTTCTCTATAGTACCCGAGTGGGGTATTGTGTCAAAAGCTTTTGCAAGGTCAAGGTAGGCTGTATAGACTGCCTTTCCCTCATCAATGGCCTTGGTGACTGTTTCGAAGAAGTCGACTAAGTTCAAAAGGCATGATCTGCCCTTGACAAAGCGAAACTGGGTCGGGTCCAATGTCTGCAAGTCCCCTATGTCTTTGTTTATGAGTTCCATTATGATCCTCTCCATAGCTTTGCAGACCAGGCTTGTTAAGCTTATGGGGCGGTAATTACCAGAGTCCGTAGAGGCACCGCCTTTGTGGAGTGGGACCACAGTTGCCGTACGCCACTCCTTGGGCACGTATCCTGTGGTAAGGCTAAGATTAAACAGCTTCCTTATGTGCGGGTTTAGTTCCTCATTGAGTTTGTGTAGCACACAGCCAGGGACACCATCCGGTCCCATTGATGCTGTGTTTTTAACTTTAGAGAGAGCAGCTTTCACCTGTGCATTGGAGATGTCTGGGAGGCTGCACTCCACTGGGATAGTTATCTTTCCTTTTGAGGGGGAGAGGGGGGTGAAGTTTGCACTGAACCTGTCTGAGCATATCTGGGAGTTTCCACCCAGGTTTCTAACATAGCTGAAGAAGGCCTTATGATTGTCTTTTGAATCTATGGCAATTTTTCTCTCAAAGTTGGCCTTGGATGATTTTATGAGTGCTCGTATTTTTTTACTAATAATGATCAAAGGTGTCTTCTCTTTTATGGATTTTGCTCTATCATGTAACAGCTTTCTCCTCTTATTGTAGAGTTTGTTTATGGCTGGGGTCCACCAGACTGGACGTTTGCCCTTGGTGGAAAGAGTCTTGGTTTTATTAGGGATTGCCTGATCCATGCAGTCCTGGAGGTGTTCGTAGAAGGCATTTGTAAGGACTTCCACAGCTTGGGTTGTGGTTTCCAATGGCTCGGGGGCCTTGAAGGGTACCACACCAGTCTTGAGTAGTGTGAAGTTTGCTTTAGGGAAGTTCTTCACTGTGGTCTTTTTTGTTTGGGGTGGAGGCGGGATGTGGATATCCAGTGAGATTAGTTTATGATCTGATCTCACCAATGAGGGATATACTTCCGGTGTGGAGCATTTTGTCCCTAGGTTTGTGATGATGAGATCTAGTATATTTTCTCCTCTTGTGGGAACGGTGACTAGTTGTTCCATGGCATTTGAATTTATGAACTCCAGGAACCTTTGGGCTAGAAAGTTTGGGCTTGAGTAATGTTCCCAGTCTATATTCAGGTAGTTGAAGTCACCCAATATAATGGTGTTTGGAGATACTTTTATACCCTCCAGTGTCTTCAGGAAGGCCGTGTGGGGTTCCTGAGTTTGAGAGGGTGGCCTGTAGCATGCTACAAATTGTAGAGCAGTTTTGCCTATGGGTAATTGCACCTGGATGGTTTCCGATGCTTCGTGCGTTGCCACCAACCTGGAGGTGTGGGTATCCTTGATGAATATGGATACAACCCCTCCTTTTGTGGTGTGGTCCGGGTTTTGGGGCCGGAACGCATGATATGAGGTAAAACCTGATAGTGCCGGGGTGCTCTCAGGAGGCTTGAACCAGGTTTCAGTCACAGCACAGACATCGATGTTCTCCATACTGAGAAGGGCCTCGAGTGCGTGCATTTTGAGATTTAGACTTCTGGCATTGAGCAGCATTACCCTTAGTTTCTTCCCATTTTTGTTTTCTAGGGTGGTAGGTTTAGAATTTGAGCCTTGCCTAAAAAAGGCACTATGGGTATGGCAAGAGCCTTAGCCAATATCCGGAATCCCAGGGGTGACAGGTGCAAGCCGTCCCTTGCGAAGCAGTGTGGCTTGTCAAGCATGTCATCCCAGGCAAACAGACACTGGATCCCCTTTGAATGACACCAGAAATTAAGCCAGTTGTTAAAGCTGATCATCTTGTCTCTATGTTGTGGCATCATTCTTGGTGAAGGAAGGATGCTGCTCAGGGTCAGGGTCATACCTGCCTGGGCTACATAATCAGAGAGCTCCTTTATGTCTCTTTTCATGTAGTCCAGGGAGGTACGTCTCAGGTCGTTCACACCAGCATGGACAATGACTGTCATATTTGTACTTGCTGTGGAGTGACCCGAGTGCTTGTGTTATGTGGCGGATTCTAGCGCCTGATAGGCAGCTTACTGTGACCCTCTCCTTGTTCAGCCTGGTGAGTGGGACGTCAGTGTGTCTGACTATGGAGTCACCTATGACAAGTATGTTTGGTGTTGTATTTGGCCTTAAGGGCTGTGACTGCTTTGCACACTGATTTTGTGTTTTATGTGTTGCCTGTGGTGTGTCATGAGGTGGCGGTTGCTTGGGTGTCTGCTTTGGAGGCCTCTGCTGTTTAGGTAAATTTTTGCTCAGGGCCTCCGAGTATGTCTTTGTGTGTTTATGTGTTTGATTCATTGTTGTGATAGCTTTATGTGAGACTGGTTTTGTGGTGTGTGTAGTTGCCTTTTCCTCCTGTCTGGTCTTGCCAGTCCTGAGTTGAGAGAGCTCATCCTCGAGTTTGGCTAAATACTTTAGGAACATCATCAAACATAACTGGAGCATTTTTAGTATTGATACAGAACAGGCACAGTGACTAGGTCCTGTCCCCAGCATTGTGTATAAAAAGGATTGTAGTATCAAAAATACACTGGACAGGCAGAAATATGACCTTGACATAGGGATGGGATTGGTAAAATGTTGCTGTTGCTTACAATGCCAATATATTATTGAGGCTAAGGAGATATGCATCCCCAATTATGGGAGACAATTTATACATGGAAAAGTCTGTTGTAGCAGCAAAGAGGTGGTTTATTTGGCCCTATGCTGCCAATGCTCGAGTTTCTATATTGGTAAAACCAAAAATGCATTTAGGAGTAGAATATGCCAACACTATTTTGACATCAACAGAAAAGATGGTAAAAATGCATTGGCAGCACATGTAGCAGCCAGTGAAGGACATGGGTTTAAATTCATTATTATAGAACAAATTAGAATGGGAGAAAGAGGTGGGCCACTTAATGATTTTTTAGAATTGTCAGAGCTTAGATGGCAAATTAGGACGGATGCGTCAGAAGTACCAGGTCTGAATAGTGCAGTATCCATCAGCTCTGTTTTTAGGCTTAAGGTACAATTTTTTATATGACATGCATAGATACCAATTTTAGGAGAGCATGGTAAAACATAATACATTTTTATACTATTTATATGCAAATACATTCCTAGTTTTCTTGGACTATTTTTAATTTAACATGTTTCATTTATTTTATACACTTTCCTTCATGTACTTTTTATACATTTTTTCAACTGTACTATTTCAATTTGGAGTGCTAAATAATGTGTGGCTCTTTAAAAATGTTCTTTAAGGGCACTATTTTATCAGTTAGTCAATTATGTTTATTAACTTCATGGGATTGCATATATAAGGCTGTTGGGGCATTATGTTGCATTATTTTGATGAAGTTTCTATTTAAGAAACGAAAGCGCTCAATAAACATTGGTTGTGTGGATTGGACCTTGGTTTCCTGCTTTTTGGATATAACCTAAGCAACATTACATAAATTATTCAATCCCTGTGTTTTTTTTAAACAGGAAACATCTTTATTAAGCCAAGAAAGAATACATTGAAAATAGCAGGGTACAGCACTTTGAATCATACACCTGCATGTCGACATTCCCTGAACAGAGGAATTAATTTATTCCTCTTATGCCTCATGTACAATGAGTAATCTTTTTCCACAAACACTCTGTTGTCTCCTACTTTTAGTATTTTGTCCTTCTGCCACAGTTTTGCCAGAATCAGCTCCTTCTGCTGGTAGGATTACATCTTTACTATTAAAGGTCTAGGTTGCTTTATCATAGCCAGGTTTGGAGCATATAGACGCTGTGCCCTTTCTACTAACAACTCCTGCTGTGGAATACCAGTCCAGTTGCTTATCTGTACTTTCATAAAATTAATGCAGTCTGTTTCTTCCAGCTTCTCTGGTATACCTGAAAATCTCAGGTTTTCCCTATGTGCTCTGTCCTCTAATTCTGTTATTTTTTTTGAAATATCTCTTCCTGATCAGTCTCATATTCAGCCAGCCTTTTCTTCATTTCAGCCTCTGATTTTTGCAGCTTTACCATCTCATTTGGGTATCTGTTTAATGTTTCTTCCATTTTTTCCAGCCTTTTATTGTCTGTGTTGATATACTCTATCACTGTTTAATTTATGTTAACCAGGTCTGTGTGCAGTTGTCTTATGTCTTCCTGTAGGTTACTGGAAGTCATGTTTGGAGGTTGCATTGCTTTTTTGCTTAACAGCTGCAGAACTTTCCCCAGTCAGTGTTTCTTCCTCACATTTCGTAGCTGATTTTTTCCAGATACTCTGTATTCCTTTTTTCCTGGCATCCAGGCAGTATACTTACTAGCCAATTACTGAAATTTACCCATAAATAAAAAGTCTACTGGTCTTTTCTGTTCAGTTTATGTTTTCACAATAGGAGAGACAGAGTTAAGTTGTTACTCAAGGTGCAGCCATCTTGGAACTGCCTAGGTGGGATGAATCTTAAGTCAGATATATTATCAGAAGAACATCACAAGTTGAAACAAAAATATAAAACCCAGGGTAGAAGATAACATGGCAAAAGAGGTAAGTGAGAATAAAGCAGAACTTACCTAGAGGGGTAAAGTATAAAAAGACAAGAACCCACAAATTAACAGCTCAAACATTAAGGAATCAAAATACCTGAAATGATAATAAGCAAGCAAAGGTATCTGCTGACTAAACAAAAAATACAAGACACCTAAAAACATATTAAATATATTAGGCCCACTATGCAAGGTTGTATAAACAGGCAGAACAGAGTGACCAGGACAGTAATGAAATGAAGTTATTCCTTCCTAGCCTCTATTTAATAGTTCTGGGACAGAAGGAGGAGGCAAAATTCTTAGTTACCCATATAACTAGAGATAAGGTGAAGAAGGTAATGCAAGCCAAAGCAATCGTATCCCACTAACAATTTGAAAATTGGGCATAGCGGGGATAATTAATGCATGTTAAAAGTTATTTAACCATATTTTGAGAGATGAAGGCACTACCAACTCCTGGAAGATAGCAACAACTGTAGTCATACCAAAGGAAAGCAAAGACATAATGGATACTAAGTCTTACAGACCTGTACTAATTTTAAATTATGATTAAAAGATACCTATAGATATAATGGGAAAAAGACTCACCAAAGTTTTCTGAGTCTCAGTGATATAGACCTGTGAGGGTTTGTAAACAACTGGCAAACATTTGGTGATATAAATATGACTGTAGTGATATAAAAAGGGTCTGAGCTAATAAAAACTCCATAATTGTCGGTAAGGCCAAATTCTTAAAAGTATTTGATAGGTTTTGCTGGAACTGTATTGAAAGAATCTCAAAGGAATTTGGCCTACCAGAACCCCTTGTGAAACTACTCATTAGAAATTATCAGGGTTTGGAAGCTAGAGTAAAGGTGGAGGTGGATGCACTATCAGAGATATTTTCACTGTGTGGAGGAACTAAGCAAGCATGCTCACTTTCCTCTTCTCTCTGTTACCTGCATTGTACTTAGAGGTACTAGCAGGTAAAATAGGAAAGTATGAGATTGTTTTTTATAACGTCTTCTGATTGATTGCTATAGTTATTATGTAATATTTTATATGCCCCACTAATTATCCCTTTTTAACAGCAGCTTCTGCTCTAGATTCAACTAAAAACTATACAAGTGCAGATCTTTCACTAAGGATTCCCCATCCCTTTCTCTTTGCCTATACTCTGATAACAATCCCTGATATGGAAGGCAGTCTCTAGCCTGTAGTCCACATCTTTTTTTTGCCTCTTCCCACTCAATTACCTTTCCTTCTCAAGTTATTTGCTCCCAACACCTCGGTTTCTTTGCCATTTTTTTCCAGTAAATTCCATCCCCCTCTTGCTTATTCTCTGTATCCCCCAATTGCAGACATCCCCATTGGCAAAATCTCCTTTCTCATGTTGGCTTAGTTCTTAGAATACTCTCTGCTACTTTATGAATACAATATTCTGTATGGATGTTGTTATTCTCCTTACAGATCTGCATCCAAAATCCACTCTATTTCTTGAATTTCCCCCTGCTTTATCATCATCCCTTTCCACTTATGAATTATAGCTTTCTGCTTGTGTTATGTAAATGATCCTTGTCTGTTGTTGTTGTGTCTTTCGGCTTTTCCCGGTTAGGGGTTGCCACAGCGGAACTCCGGTCTGCTAATGATTGGCAGTAGATTTTTACATGCCGAGTTGCCGGCCCTGACGCACAACCTTCAACTAAGGTACACCCATTCACGCATGTCTCCACACAGAAGACACTCTAGCTGAGAATTGAAAAGGACAATGTCTTACTGTGAGGCGGCAATGCTTGTAGCACTAAAATATCCCTTCAAATCAGGTAATCCTAAACCACCTTTTTCTATTGGAAGGATAAATTTATCCACTTGACCCTTACCCTCTTCCCCTCCCAGATAAAATGATTCACTGTTTGTTAATAACTGTCCCTCTTCTGGTTGATAAAAATATGTCTGACTTGTATACAAAACTAAGGAGACTAAAAAAGAATTTCACTGCTTTTATCTTACTGTCCCTAGCTATAAATAAGAAGTTATGTACCTACCATAACGTTCCATGTTAGTTGTCTTCTCTCGCCTTCTTTCTTGCTTGATGGGTTCGGAGCCGATCCCTCGGCTCCGACTCGGCACTTGCTTTAGCTCGAGAACTCCTTTTACCAGCTCGAGGCAGCCCCATATCCCATGATGCAAGGCAGGAAGTACCCAGATCTCGTTTGTTGACAAAGGGCAATAACACCAAGCATAAAATACTTCCCAAAGGAAGAAGAAACTTACAGATGGAAAAAGGACCAGGTCTGAATGGTCTTTAGCATAACAGTTTCTTATACAAGGTCTGTCCAGGCCAGGGGGAAGGAGGGAGGGTCGCAAGAAAGAAGGCGAGAAGACAACTAACATGGAACGTTATGGTAGGTACATAACTTCTTAATGTTAAGTTGTCAATCTCGCCTTCATTCTTGCTTGATGGGACCGCGTCCCTAGCACCTCTATCCTGGGTGGCTCAATGGAACAAACTCTTGAGGACTGTAGAACCAAAACTGGCTCTGTCCCTGGAGGCCAAGTCCAATTTGTAATGGGAAACAAAAGTATGAGGAGTGGCCCAAGTGGCCGCTGCACAAATAGTGTCCAAAGGTAGTCTAGCTTGAAAAGCTGTAGAAGTAGCTAAACTCCTAGTTGAATGTGCTTTAGGTTTTGAGCACAGCTGTTTTCCCCTGATCGTATAAATTTCAGTGATGACCGAAGAAAGCCATCTGGACAAAGTCACTTTAGAAACAGGTAGGCCTTTTTTATTATCCGCATAGGAGACAAAAAGTTGATCAGATTTTCTAAATTTTTTTTGTTCTGTCCAAATAATATCTGAGCTGACGGTGGACGTCAAGATAATGTAGCTTTTGTTCAGCTCTATCTGAATAGTTAGGAAAAAATACGGGGAGATCAATGGATTGATTCAGATTGTTTTTTGAAGCGACCTTAGGTAAAAATGATGGATTAGTTCTCAAAGATACTCTGTCTTTGTGAAAAATCAAATAGGGGGGTCGAACCGAAAGAGCATGAAGTTCAGACACCCTCCTGGCAGATGTAATAGCCACTAGGAATAAAGTTTTCCAAGAAAGATATTTCAGGGAACAAGAAACAGCTGGCTCGAAGTAGGGAAGAATCAAGGATGTCAGCACTAAATTTAGATCCCACTGAGGAGGAGGATTCCTGATTGGAGGCTTTAGTAGGAAAATTCCTTTCAAGAAGGCCCTGCAGAGCCTATGGGACATAATATTATGATCTGCTATCCCGACATGAAAATTAGAAATAGCAGCCAATTGAACTCTGACTGTGGAAGAAGAGGAGCCTGCATGAAAAATCTCTGCTAAGAAGTCCAGATCTGCCTGAACAGGGGCAGTAAAAGGATCAATATTTTGGGCCTTAGCCCAATAAGAGAAACGTCTCCATTTGCTTGTGTAAATCCTCCTGGTAGAGGATTTTAGTGAAGCTACTATGATGTCTCTAACAGGGTTAGAGATCAAAGGAAGCCTGGCTAAGGAAGGAAGTGGAGCAACCATGCTGTGAGGTTGAGAGAGGGGATTGACCGGTGCAGCTGACCGGATTGGTGAATCAGTAGATCTGGCACTGGGTCCAGATGCCACGGCTGCACCAAAAGGTGATGATGGAGGAACGGGAACCAAACTTGTCGAGGCCAGTAAGGGGCAATGAGAATCAATTTGGCTCTCAAACGGTAGCTTTCTGGATCACCTGAGGGATCAGAGGAAATGGAGGGAAGGCATAAAGAAGTCCCTGGGGCCAATCCTGGGTCAGAGCGTCTCTGGGGGGATGGCCTGATAGAGGGAAGAGGCTGAAGAAGTCTGGACATTTGCTGTTTTGGGGAGTAGCAAAAAGATCGCAACATGGACGACCCCATTCCAGAAAAATCTCTTCCGCTATGGATTGCTTGAGAGACCACTCGTGAGGCATGAGAATAGCTCTGCTCAATCTGTCCGCTATAATGTTGGTTTTCCCAGGGATATGCGTTGCTACCAGAAACCGATGAGAGGAGATCGCCCATTGCCATAGCTTCTCGACACAAGGGGTAGGACTTGGTTCCGCCCTGTTTGTTGATATACCAAACTACAGACATGTTGTCTGTTTGGACTGCAATTGTCCCTACGGGAAGAAAGTCGTTGAGGGCTTGCAACGTTAAAAGCACTGCTCTCATCTCCAGGACATTTATGTGCAGATGGTACTCGAACGGTTGCCACGTCCCATGAACCATCCTGCCCTGATAATGACCCCCCCCACCCGATCAGGGAGGCATCCGTGGTGACAGTGGCTATCGGGGACGTGGGTACAAAGCACCTGCCTTGGTGAACCTGAGACGATGTGATCCACCAAGCAAGATGTTCTTTGCATGTTTGTGTCACCAGAATCTGGTGACGCATTGGGAATTGCTGGTATGACCACTGTGTGAACAGCATCCACTGAAGGAGGCGCATGTAGAATCGAGCCAGGGGAAGAAGAGTAATGGCCGCAGCCATGAGACCTAATACCTTTAGAACCATTCTGGCCTGTACCTTCTTGCTGGCCAGAATGATCCTGACATGAGTCTGAATGTCTGAAACTCTTTGTTCTGTAAGGGTAGCTGACATCCGAACAGTGTTTAAGTTTGCGCCTATGAAGGTAATAGACTGGCAGGGCGATAAGGATGACTTTTCGAAGTTGACTGAGATGCCCAAATGAGAACAAAGGTCTATTGTGTAATCCCTGGCTTGTATAAGCTGATGCCTGGTGGTGGCTGACAGGAGCCAGTCGTCGAGATACGGAAACACCTGGAATCCTTGACGTCTCAGGTGAGCCGTGACCACTGCCATGCATTTGGTGAACACTCTGGGGGCTGTAGTGAGACCAAAGGGCAGGGCTCTGAACTGAAATGACTGGACCCCAGCCGAAAGCGGAGAAATCTCCTGGAGCGTCTGTGAATTTTGATGTGATAGTACGCATCCTGAAGATCTATTGAGCACATCCAGTTGTCCTTCTGTAAGAAGGGCAGAATTGACTGAAGAGTGACCATTCGGAATCTTGTCTTCCTGACAGACTTGTTGAGTCTGCTGAGATCCAATATTGGTCTCCTGTCTCCCGTCTTTTTGGGGACCAAAAAGAACCTTGAGTAGATTCCGGGCTCTGAATGGTCTATTGTAACTGGCTGAATGGCTCTTTTTTGCAGTAGTTTTGCGATTTCTAACTCTGCTATGTCCCTTAGACCGGGTGGTACATCTGGAAGGGAACTTGAGGGGAAGGGACTTTCCTCGAAAGGAATTATGTAACCCTTGGATATGATCGACTGTACCCATCTGTCTTGAGTGAGGGAATGCCAGGCTTCTGGGTACAGTGATAATCTTCCCCCGACTGCCTCCAAGGAGGGACAGCCGGGCAACACCTCAGGGATGTTGAAAAGGCTTCTCAGGAAGAGACTCCCTGTTGCCCTGGTTCTTCGGACCCCCTCTGCCTCTAGAGCGGCGTCTGTTGTTGTTACCGCCTCTGCCTCTAGGGGTAAACTGACCACGTGAATCCGGCGTGACTCCTTGGGATTTACGGAACCACATCTTCCCACCCTTCTGTCCTTTGGGATAAGGCCTAGAAGGGGTGGAAAACGGACTCCAACAGCAGAAAGAGTCTTGCCGTCCTGCTCACACCTGGTCAAGGTCTCCTTCACCTGAGGGCCAAACAAAGCTGACCCATCAAAGGGAGAATTTGTGAAGGACGCCTTAAAGGGATCCGCAAAATCACATAGCCGCATCCAGGCTTGGCGTCTAAGAGCCACACCTGTGCCTGCGGCTCTACTCACTCCATCCGCAGCATAAGATATTAGCCGCATGGAGGAGTTAGCAATGGAATTGAGGGTTCCTAGCTGAGAAGCAATCTTTTCTTGGGCCCCTGCAGCTGTAGGATCCTGAACTACTTCTCCCAGCTCCTTCAGGATATCTCTCTGGAGTCTGGTGAAGTGACAAAGATAATTCAGCGAACGCATAGCAAAGGTCGCTGAGGAAAACATCCGCTTGCCGTACCTATCCATGGTCCTAGAGTCCTTATTAGGAGGGTGGACGGGCACGGAAGGATCTGCAAGTTCCTTTTTGGTGGCCGCAGCCACCACCATGGCATCAGCAGGGACACCTTTGGTGAGGAATTGTTTGTCACTAGGGGCAGTGATAAATTTAGAAGGCCTCCTAGGGACTGGCTCTACAGAGTCAGGAGCTGTCCACGCCTTTCGTGCAATAACCTGCATAAGGGGTCGAAGGCGGAGACACCCAGGAGGTGGAGGGCCGAGATCCAAACGCCTCTAGGTATACTGACTCATCCTCAGAGGGATTGTTGGTGGGCCAGTTTCCCCTGTTTCAGAAGTTCTAGGATGTCTGAGAAGGAGACATCCTCAGAGGGGATCTAGGGATCCCTCTGACTCATCAAAGTCAGTATCCGAAGTGACAGACTCAGGGAGTCTACATGCTTCCTCTTACAAGTCCTCTTCCTAGGAGGATCTCCCGAAACATCAGGAGAATCCTCGGAAGAGGGGAAATTCCCAATGGGGAAACCTGAGGCGGAGGATCTCTGGGTCCTGTAGCAAGAGAAGTGGCAGAGATGTCAACAGGTACAATAGAGGGAGGAGCTACGGGAAGAGACTGCTGACTGATACCAGTGGCCAGTACACTCTTCATCACCTCGAATGCTCCCTCCCAGGCAGGTCCGAGAGAACCCGCTCAAGAGCTAGGAACTCCAGGGGCCACCGAAAGGAAGTCTCCGAGGCAGATGTCGGAGCCGAGCTCACCAAGGCCGAGGCTCCAAGGGGAAGAGCGGCTCGGACAAGGGTCCGATGCCACTCACCCCTCGGAGGAGACCATGGAAGCCCGACCACCGAATCCCTCTAAGGAAGAGGAGATAAGAGTAGGGGCTGAAGGGACAGAAGGAGGTATCCGTCCTCCAGCCGTAGCAGTAACCATGCCCGAAGACTCCAACTCCAAACTCTGGGGTAGAGTCGAAGGAGGAACAGTAACGGGTGTGGACCAACAGTCGCCTGCTGAGACGGACTGTGTAGCATTTGGGCCAGTACCTGTGACTTGAGCAATCTACTGACCACTCTCTCTAGGTCATGATCTGACAACCTGGATGACCTTGAAGATCGGCTCCGATGGCTCCGTTCCGATAGAAGAGGCGGCCGAGCCGAAAGTATCGGCTCCAAGGAAGGAGACCTCGACCTCTTCCTGGAATGGGCCATCGGAGCCGATACTACTGATCCTGTCAGCACCGATTTCTCGGAGCCGGCAGAACGTCTCGATGTATCGGCTCCAGCCGGAGCCGATACAGCTACCAAGGTAACGGTGTCGGAGCCGATCGGAGCCGACACCGATGCCTGTGCCACATGGGTGTCGGAGCCGATCGGAGCCGACACCGATGCCCGTGCCACGTGGGTGTCGGAGCCGATCGGAGCCGACACCACAGTGGTCAAAGCAGATTCGGCACAGATAGCCATTGTGGATCCAGAATCGGCTCCAGCCGGAGCCGATCTCGACTCTATACGAGTCGGAGCCGAGGCCGCAGGCTTAGAAACAGAAGCCTGGGCCTTGGCAGTTTTGGTTGATTTTTGTGGGGCCGACTTAGCCGGAGAGCCCTCCGGCTTAAGAAGACCCCTGAGAATCAACTTATTGCGTCTCTCCTGCAGGACTCTCTGGCTGAAGGAGTGACAAATAGCACAGGAGTCCTGCAGGTGAAGAGGGCCCAAACAGTACAGGCAAGAAGTGTGACCGTCTGTCAGAGACATCTTCTGACAGCACGAGTCACACTTCTTAAAACCTGAAACCCTCTCCTTAGACATGGTGCCTAAACACAACAGACACACACACCAGTCAAAAGAAATTAAACTAATACCAAGAGGTATTTAGTAAAAACACCAACACACACACCCTAACAGGGGGGGATGGGATAGGGAAAATTGACTGACTAAAAATTAAGAGAGACAGGGATTTCTGTCAGAAAAAAGGTTAATTTAAAATAAACTATCAAAAAATTAGTTTTAACTAAAAAAAGGGGCTTAAATATCACAAAAGTGAACAACTTACCAGGAGCTGGTAAAGAGAAGACCTCCCAAGCGAAGCGGCAAACGAGATCTGGATACTTCCTGCCTTGCATCATGGGATATGGGGCTGCCTCGAGCTGGTAAAAGGAGTTCTCGAGCTAAAGCAAGTGCCGAGTCGGAGCCGAGGGATCGGCTCCGAACCCATCAAGCAAGAATGAAGGCGAGATTGACAACTTAACATCAAGTGTTTCCAGTTTTCTAGTTTTTGTATTATCTTTTGTTTAGTCTCTTTCCACATATCCTTAGCTGCCATAACAAAATCCTTTTTAACTCATACTCCTACATACTTCATTTTATCATGTTCCCGTAAATATTGGTATTGCTGAACCAGTTCATGCGTGGGTACATAGTTTATAGCTGTAGCCTTTGATCTGATGTTGTCATTTTCATTCGTTCCTCAACCTGTGGGTTCAGATCTGACTCAGCCACTTTCTATAGCCCTAGGATCTGATTCTTGAGCTCCTCCTTTACCCATAAAGCTTCATTCCCCCAGTCATATCTTGTTAGCTGCTCATCAAGATAGACCGGGATTATTGCGGCTCTCTCAAGCTCATAGTAGGTTAGTGAGTTTTCTTCTTTCTAACCAGTCATACCCTGCTATATATATATATATATATATATATATATATATATATATATATATATATATATATATATATTTCATAGATACATTTCTTTGTTCATGTGTTCCTATTTGTTGGTCTTCCCTTTCTTCTATATCTACCTACTCTCCCACTTTGTATCTCCCTTTTCTCTCTTTCTGTTTAGAGACACTGTGGAACCTATTCCTAAATGACCCAGCAAGATCCTCAATGCTCCCACAGACAGACTGTACTGGACAGAAAGTATCCCTGTAGATGCCACGGTTGTTGCAGCAGCCAACAAGAAGGAGCTAGCAGAGAAAAGCTCTACTGCCCATCCCCCTAAGAGGGAGTCTAAGGCTTTGGACAAATTTGGTAACTGTGTATACACGTCAGCGACTTTTGCAATGCGATCACTGAACTACCTGGTACACTTCACCAGACTACAGGGGGGACTTAATTAACGAACTCTCTAGCTCTGATCCAGGGTCCATGTCTGCAAAGGAACAGAAAACCCTTTCCTCCAGACTGGCTACCTTACAGTCTATCTCTAATGCTTCCATAATGCTAATCTCTCATGCTGTAGAGGGTACCTCAAGGGCTGCCTGTTCAGGTATTGCTATAAGGCATCATGCCTGAATGCCGCTTTGTGACATTGCAGAACCTTTGAAGGCATTCTTCATCAAAGCTCCTTTTGGTGGATCATCATTGTTTGGCCCCACTGTTAAGAAGATGCTCTCCCATAGTGAGAAAGATGGAAAGATCTTGTCTGCCTTCGGAATCCGCTTTTCTACTCCACATTGGCCTTCCTCCAGGAAATAGACTGGTGGCAAAAAAATGTGGTTCAAAAAGTTTCAAGGTCCTTTTCATGAATCACAGGGAGATTCTTCCCCCAGATGTACAGTGGAAAACAACTATAATGGCAGACGCTGCCCACAGGGCAGTGGGGGTCTTCACAATCAAGGATCACAAAATTAATTATCAGATACATCTTTTCAGTGCTTCTAAGAGGTTTCCCAACTGTTCTTCTCTGGAGGCAGTCAGGGGGCAATTATCTTTGTACTCAGATTCCTGGTTAGCCATCACAAATTATCGTTGGGTGCAAAGGAGCATATCCAGAGGATATTCCATTCCATTTTTCCTAATACCAAAACCAAGGAAAAACCTCCCTGATGTTCCACCCAATCAGAGGGAGGAAGCAGTGTTACAAATTATAAAGTTGTTAGAAAAAAAGAGTTATCAAGGAGGTCCCACCAGACCAACTTGGATCTGGAATCTACTCAATGTTCTTTTTAGTGCAGAAGAAGACAGGGGACCTCAGGCCAATCTTGGACCTGACATTCCTAAACAAATCAGTAGACAATTCAAAGTAATGGATGGTCACGGTTCAGTCCATTCTAACACTATTACGAAAGGATGACTGGATGTGTTCAATCGACCTTCAGGACATGTACTATCATATCAAAATGAACAGGTGCTCCAGAGGGTTTCTCTGCTTCTGGCTCGGGTCCAGTCATTATCTGTTCAGAGTACTCCCCTTTAACTCTAGTCTTCACTTTTCTGTTATTTTTTCCAAACATCTTTATTAAATTTTCACATATGACAAAGGCAATCTTACATTTATATAAATGAAAAATATACAAAATGATACCACTTTAGTTGCAAACAGTTTATATCAAAAACACTCTTGAAACAACTGTAGCTGCAAACATTATACATCACTTATAAACCTTCCAGTCATTGTCAGTTAAGCATTATATGGCTCATTCAAATCCTACCTCTTAAACCTTTTTCTGGATCTGCATATTGTTTCTATAATTCCCATTTTTTTCCTATGAGGTTTTCTCCTTCCCTTTTCTAAATATCTCAATTCCATTTGTTTTATCTCTGTTACTATATTCACTACTTCTAGTAATGTTGGTCTAGACATTGATTTCCATTTTCTAGAAATTGCTTTTTTGGCAGCCACCATAATTAAACTGAGCAAGGCTTTACTGTATCTAGGCAATTCTGATTCTGTATCATAACTCAAAAAAATCATCTCCCCAGTCATTCTAATCTGCTCACCCAGCATGTCTGACAGAGCGGCCTGCAGGGAATTCCTAAAGTCTGCCAGCTCATTACACTCTGAAAAATATGTTCCCAGCTACCTCTTTCTTGCCTGCCACATCTCCAACATTTGTTATCCACCTACGGAAAAATTCTTTGGAGTCTACTTGGGGTATAAAAATACCTATGTAAACACTTCCAGGCAAAGATCCTAAATATTCTAGATTTTGCTTCATATTTGGGAGATACACATATACCCCCACTGTCTCTTTGTGAATTGCTTATCCAGTCTCTCTTCCCAATCCTTGCTAAACTCCTCTGATTGATTCTTATAATTATCATGCAGAATTTTATATGCTTTACTAATTAATCATTTTTTAATGGCAGCTTCTGTTCTAGATTCTATTAAAAACTCTACCAGTGCTGGTCTTTCATTTAGAATCCCCCTATTTCTTTTTCTTTGCATATACTTGGATATCAGTCCTTGATAGGGAAGGTAATCTATAACCTGCAGTCCAAATAAATTCTTGGCCTCTTCCCGTTCTATTATCTTTCCCTTTCTAGTCATTTACTCCCAATACCTTGGTTCATTTTCCAGTTTTCTCCAATAAATTTCAGCCCCCTCTTGCCTGTTATCTGTATCCCTGACCACAGTCATCCCTATCGGCAAAATCTCTTTTTTCCAGTCTCGTGCTGGTTTGGTTCTTAAATACTCCGTGCTATTTTATGAATATAATACTCTGTATGAATTTGGCTGTTCTCCTTAAGAGTCTGCATCCAAAATCCCAATCTCTCTTTATTTCTTGAGCTTCCTCAGTGTGTCAGCATCATTCCTTTTCACTTTGAATTAAAGTTTTCTGTTTGTGCTATGTGTAAGAGCCTTAACAATGTTGTTCTAAAATTCCCCCTCAAATCAGGTAGTCCTAGTCCACCTTGTTCTAGTGGTAAAATCAGCTTATCCCACTTGACCCTTGCTGTTTTTCCCTTCCCATATAAAATCCTTCAGCTGTTTTTTTTAAATTGCTATCTACAACTTCTCCTCCAGTTTATAAAAAATATGCCTGACCTTTGTATAAGACTAAAGGGACTAAAAACCTTTTAATGGCATGTATCTTAGTATCCATATCCATGTATCAAAACTTCCAGTTTCTCAATGTTTGTATTATCTTCTGTTTAGTCTCTTCCCACATATCTTTAGCTGCTACTACAGAGTCATTTCTAATCCATGCTCCTAAATATTTCATTTTATCATGTCCCCCATAAGTATGGATATTGTTGGACCAATTTGTGTGTGGGTACATGATTTACTGCTATTGTCTTTGTTTTAGCCTCATTTATTTTGTATCCTGAGAAGATCTGAAACTGTCTTAAAATGTTATATAATAATATAATGTCCCTTTCTGGTTTTGTCATGTATAAAATAATATCATCTGCAAATAAAGCCAGCTTTTCCTGACTATCATACCAATTATAACCTTGAATTTCCGAGTCCCTTATTTTCTGTCCCAGTGGTTCTAAATATAATGCAAATAACAAAGGGGAAAGCGGACAACCCTGCCTTGTTCCTCTACTCAAGCAGAAATTATGAGAGGACCTCACCCACTTTAATTTGCGCCTCTGTTCCCTCATATATTCTTCTAATCAACCTTATAATTGTATAAGGTAAAGTAAATGCTTCCATTGCCCTGCTCATGAATTCCCAGTCTACTCTGTCAAATGCTTTCTCTGCATCAAGACCCACCAATAAAAGTGGTACTTTCTTACATTCTGCTTCCCTCTGGATCATTAGTGTTCAAATGTTTGCCTCCCCTCCACAAAACCACAGTGATCTATATCTATCAATTTTGGTATCACTTGTGCCATTCTTTTAGCCATTACAAACATAAACAATTTATAATTATGGTTTAGTATTGAAATGGGCCTGTATGAAACTGGATTCGATGGATCTTTACCCTCTTTAGCTATTACCGTTACCACCACCTTCTTCCAGGATGCTGGTACTTCTCCTCCTCTTAAAATGTCTCCCATCTCTAAACTCCTAGAAAAGTGTATTCAACTACAACTCCTACCACATATCTTAGATAATCACCCACTAACTCCTACACAACATGGATTCAGACCAGGTGACAGCACTATGACAGCCCTCCTCTCCTTCCTTGAAACTGTAAATAAAGCCCGGGACTCTAGTCATATTGTTCCTACCCTACTACTTGACCTCTCTAAGGCCTTTGACACTATCTCTCACAACCTACTTCTATCTAAACTCTCTAAGCTTAACCTATCACCTTCCTCTCTGAACTGGTTCTCCAGTTACTTATCCAATAGATATCAAGCAGTAACTGGAGTTCCCCAAGGTTCCATACTGGGCCCCCTCCTCTTTAATATATTTATAAATGACTTTCGCAATTCTATCCCTTTCTGTAATATCATCCAATACGCAGATGATTCAACTATTATCTGTTTTACCACATCTATTCCTACACTCCTAAAGCTTACTCAAGATGCATTCTCAACCAAGGAGCAATGGATGAAAAAAAATCACCTAGCACTTTAATGCCTCTAAAACCAAATTAATAGTATTTACTCCCTCTAAAGTCACCTCCTTCGATACAAACACATTCTCCATTACTAGCCATAACAACACATCTCTGGAACTGGTGTCAGAGGCCAAGTTACTAGGGGTCCAAATTGACAGTCAGCTTAAATTCAATTTCCACCTCCAACTAAATATAAAAAAAAAACATCAGAAACTAGGCATGCTCTACCGACAAAATCATTATCTTACACCCTCCACTAAAATCACTCTCTCTACCTCATTTCTTATCCCCTCCCTTCTCTATGGAGCTCCACTCCTAACTAATCTACAATCCTCCCTTAAAACACAACTTTCCTCTTGCTACAACAAAATTGCCAAGTTCGCTACCAGCCATAAGTCCTCCACCCACCACTGTTCTTCTCTCCACAAACTAAGATGGCTAGAACTACCCAATCATCTCACCTATACTCAACTTTCTCTTGCACACAAGCTCATTTTCAACCCCTCCCTCTGCCCCTCCCTTTCCTCTGCCTTTAAAATGCTCCTACCTGACAGAGTACTAAGGTCTAACAACCAAAACCTATTAGAAGTGTACAAACCAACTCGTCCCCCAGGTAAAAATCTCCAATCTTATCGTCTAGCACGTCTCTGGAACTCTCTACCACCATCCATTCGTACCACCTCTAACCACTTTATTTTCAAAAAATCTCTTCACTCACATCTAGTATCCCAGTGGGAATGCTCTTGCTCCCACCCCACATAACTTACACTGGCAATTTCCATCTTCTTTTCTCTCCCCCTCTTTATACTGGCAATTTCCTTTTACTTTCTCTCCTAACTCATACATCCTTGTTCCTTCTAAGCTATTTGCAAAGACTGCATTAGATTGTACCTCTTAAGTGCAACCTTCCTAATATGTAATGGCTTCTCAGTATTTATATTGTAATGTTCCTTTTTGCTAGTCTGTATCATCTGTAATGTTCTTCACTAGTCTGTACTATTTGTAATGTTTTGCTCTAGTCTGTAACACTTGTAAAAATTATAATCTAAAACCTATTGTAACCTTGCTTGTTTTTGGAGCTTTTCTCCCCAGGACTCCATTGAAAATCTGTTCATATTGGCCCAATGGACTATCCTGGTAAACCAATTGCAAATAAAATAAAAATAAATAAAAATAAAATACTGTTAAACAAAACCTTCCAGATCTTTATTATTTTTTTTCCATCCTAACTTCCAAACTTCCACAGGAATGCCATCTATTCCTGGGGACTTTACTGTAGATTGGTTATGTATAGCTACTTTTATTTCATCCCTTCATATCCTAGCTGTTGGCAATTAACCCTCATCTACCTCTAACTTTGGCATATCTAATTCTTCCATAAACATTTCCATTTGTACCTTTTCTTGATTTCCATATTTCTCTGTTTAAACAATTTGTCTTAAAATTTCTGAAATATTTCTTCTACTTCTACAGGGTCTCTTGTTATCTTTCTTGTTATAATCTCCCTAAGCTTGGTACTGCCCTTTCTGCTTTCTGTTGCCTTACTTATTGTGCTAAAAGTTTTTGTGCTCTAGAATTATTCTCAAAAACAGTTGCTTAACAGCAATCTTTCTAAACTTGTGCATATTATCGAGGTAATCCCTTATTTTCTGTTTAGCATTCTGCAGTTGCTCCTTTTCTTGTTCTGAGAGATTCCACATATTTTGCAGTGCTTTAACATTTGGCAATCCCTCTAAATAATTCTTGTTACTGTTTAGCCATATCTCCATTTCTTTTATTTCCAACCTAGTTTTAAACTGCACTTTAATTTTATCTCACTCCTGGCTATGTTTTCAGAAGATAATTCTGTCTTCTCTAATAGCTCTTGAATTAATTCCACAACCCATTCCTTAAATTCCTCTTTTCAACTGATAGGTGGGAAAACACCAGTGTCTCATTTTCATTTCATTACCTTGTGTTTTTACTTTAGTTATTATTGGCGCATGATCTGAAAGAGTTACTGGGTTCATTTCAAGACCTTCAATTAAATGCACATGTTCCCGTGAGATATAAAATCTATCTAGCCTAACCCAGTTTTTCTATCCCTGTGAGCAATATGTAAATTAAATCCAAACTCCTAGAACTGAATTCCCATCTTTCATGCCAAAGATTTTTATAAATTTCTTCAAAAATCTACCATCCTTTTTTATATTTTCCAGGCCCCCCCAGACACATTTTCACTGTTGAAAACCAAATTCCAGTCACCACCTATAAGTAATATTCCTTGCTGAAAGCTGATTATTTCTCCCAGAATTTTCTTAAGCTCCATTATAGCAGTTTTAGGGGGGATGTAAATGCATGTCAGTGTAATCCTCCTCCCTAGCCAGTAGCCCCTTAGTACTATGTATCTTCCATTATTATCTTTTTTTCCCTCTTCTATCACTACTGGAGCTCCTCTTGCAATTAATATAAGTACTCTTTTCCTTTGCCCAATATATTCCACTGAATAACCAACCTGAAAACCTTTCTTTATCAAATTCACATGTTCAGTTCTTTCCTGATGTGTCTCCTGTAGCATAGCTATTTGCAATCTACATTTTAATATAGTTCACTACTCTTTCTTTTTTATATTTATCTGTAAGACCATTCAGACTGAAAGACATTACAGAAAGCACTATTTTCTTATATAGTTCTTCTTCTTTCAGCTGCTCTTGTTAGGGGTCGCCATAGCAAATCAACTGTTTCCATTTCTTCCTGTCCTCTGCATCTTGCTCTGTCACACCAACCACCTGCATGTCCTCTCTCACCACATCTATAAACCTTATCTTAGGCCTCCCTCTTTTCCTGTTACCTGGCAACTTCATCCTTAGCATCTTTTTCCCAATATACTCTGCGTCCCTCCTCAGCACATGTCCAAACCAACGTAATAATGCCTCTCTGGCTTTGTCTCCAAACCTTCCAAACTGGGCTGAGCCTCTAATATACTTATTCCTAATCCTGTCCATCCTCATCACACCCAGTGCAAATCTTAACATCTTCAACTCTGCCACGTCAAGCTCTGACGCCTGCCTTTTTGTCAATGCCACTGTCTCCAACCCATATAACATAGCTGGTCTCACAACCCTCTTGTAGACCTTCCCTTTCACTCTTACTGGTACTCGTCTGTCACAAATCACTCCTGACACTCTTCTCCACCCACTCCATCTGGCCTGTACTCTCTTCTTCACCTCTCTTCCACACTCACCATTACTCTGAACTGTTGATCCCAAGTACTTAAACTCATCCACCTTCACCACCTCTACTCCCTGCATCCTCACCATTCCTCTATCCTCCCTCTCATTCACACACATATATTCTGTCTTAGTCCTGCTGACCTTCATTCCTCTTCTCTCTAGAGCATATCTCCACCTCTCCAGGGTCTTCTCCACCTGTTCCCTACTCTCACTACAGATCACAATGTCATCTGCAAACATCATAGTCCACGGGAACTCCTGTCTGATCTCGTCTGTCAACCTGTTCATCACCATTGCAAATAAGAAAGGGCTCAGAGCTGATCCTTGATGTAATCCCACCTCCACCTTAAATGCATCCGTCACTCCCACTGCAGACCTCACTGCTGTCACACTACCCTTGTACATATCCTGTACCACTCTTACATACTTCTCTGACACTCCTGACTTCCTCATACAATAACACAGCTCCTCTCTAGACACCCTGTTATATGCTTTCTCTAAATCCACAAAGACACAATGCAACTCCTTCTGACCTTCTCTGTACTTCTCCATCAACACTCTCAGAGCAAACATTGCATCTGTAGTGCTTTTTTCTGGCATGAAACCATACTGCTGATCACTAATCATCACCTCCCTTCTTAACCTAGCTTCCACTACTCTTTTCCATAACTTCAGTTTAATCCCTCTGTAGTTACTACAGCTCTGCACATCACCCTTATTCTTAAAAATCTGTACCAAAACACTTTTTCTCCATTCCTCAGGCATCCTCTCACTTTCCAAGATTTCATTAAACAATCTAGTTAAAAACTCCACTGCCATTTCACCTAAACACCTCCATGCTTACACAGGTATTTTATCTGGACCAACAGCCTTTCTGTTCTTCATCTTCTTCATAGCTATCCTTACTTCCTCCTTGCTAATCCACTGCACTTCATGATTCACTATCCTCTCATCATCCAACCTTCTCTCCCTCTCATTCTCTTCATTCATCAACCCCTCAAAGTACTCTTTCCATCTGCTCAACACACTCTCCTTGCTTGTGAGTATGTTTCCCTCATTATCCTTTATCACCCTTACCTGCTGTACATCTTTACTAGCTCAGTCCCTCTGTCTAGCCAATCGGCACAGGTCCTTTTCTCCCTCCATAGTATCCAACCTTTTATGCAACTCTTCATACGCTTGATCCTTAGCCTTCGCCACCTCTTTCTTTGCCATGCACCTCATCTCCTTATACTCTTGTTGACTTTATTCATCTCTTTGACAATCCCACTTCTTCTTCACCACCCTCTTTTTCTGTATACTCTCCTGTACTTCATTCCACCACCAGGTCTCCTTGTCCTCCTTCCTCTTTCCAGATGTCACACCAAGCACCTTTCTAGCTATCTCTCTTACTAGTTCTGCTGTAGCTACCCAGCTATTCAGTAACTCTTCACTGCCACCCAGTGCCTATCTTAACTCTTCCCTGAACATCACCTCACAATTACCCTTTTTCAATTTCCACCATTTGATCCTTGGTGCTGCCCTTACACTTATCCTCCTCTTCTTGATCACCAATGTCATCCTACAAACCACCATCCAATGTTGCCTAACTACACTTTCCCCTGCCACCACTTTACAGTCTCCAATCTCCTACCACCTTTTATATATACTTGCTCTTTTGCTAAATGTCTAGTTCCAACTTTTATGTTACATGTATATACTGTTCGGCAGGTTGGTCTTTTGTACAGTTGTTTCTTGTCATATCCATTTGCGCCTATGTCACATCTTACATAACTTTTTTTTTTTTTTTTTGAAAGCCCTCAAACAGAACAAACAACTCCCCCCAGAAAAACTTCCCAAAACCTATGAACTTAACAATAACACACAAAACTATGTACATCTTCAAATATTGAAGTTTTTGCTTCTTAATAAGAACATAACTTCTATGTTGATAACTACACAGAGAGGCTAAAGGTAACCAAAAATAAAGGTTAGTTATGCTAAGACGCATGGTACAGCCTGTGCTATTAGTAAGCGCTATTTGATTTTGTATATCTGTATAACTCCCCCAGTTGAGAAAACACTTGAATGCTTTCAGTAAATACTTTGTCCAAGCCATTTCTCTTTATCAAATCATCTTCTAGTGACATGCAAACCAGACACAAAACTGCTAAGGGTATCATGTTTATCAGAAAAAAAGCCTTGCAGTACTCAATATTCTTTTTCATTTACATGCTTTGTAATAAATGTGTTACTGGATACTGCCTAGGGTTTTTACCCAGTCATTTCCCTATGCAAGCATGGGAAAATGCACACTAAGTTTTCTTTTGTCATACTCTCTTAACCAGACCCTTCTGTTCTCTGTCCCCACCCCATCTCCACCCCTCCTCCTTTGTTTTTTTTCCATTGCAGTGCCTACATTTCTCAAAACTGAACAAAAAAAGAGAGAAGGGTGAACAAGAAACATCAAAAGCACCTGTTTATATTACTATCACCATTACATTAAAAACTGAGAGAACTTTACTTCAAGTCTAATTGGTTTTGTATTACATTTAAAGCTGTCACATCTGGGGAAAACCCCTGATTGTTTTCAGGAAACATTATGTCCTAGCCAATTTCTCTGTTCTTTTTTCTTCTTTTCCCTCAGCCATTCCCCTTCCACCAGACTGTCTCCAGTTTCTCTTTATCAAATTGTCTCCATGGAGGCATGAAGACCAGCTGCAGAAATGGTACTTAGTAAACATATATGCAAGTGGTAGAAAGAAAAGCCTTATAATATTCAATATTCTTTTTCATTTACTTGCTCTCCCTCTTAAAACAGAAGTGCTTATTTTTTTTAATCATTACATTGCCTATGTTTCTTAAAACTGCACAAGAAGAAAATAAAACAGGGAAGAAAAATAAAAACAGCACCTGTTTACAATCCCTATTATACCCAAAAATAGCATGCAAAGAAAACAATGCAACACAAATACAGTACTATTAAGAAAATGTGTTTTCTTTACTTACAGTTAGCATTCTCCCCTCACTTCCCCTCCCCAAAGCATTTTTTGAACATAAATGATATAAAGTAGGGCATATACTTGAGTCCCCCACACAGCACACAGATTTTGAAGTCCAAAATTTCCAGATTTTCTTTTCCTGTCATATTTCACAAATATAATTATTGCATTGTAATCCCACATTACGTTTCTGATTTTATTACTGTTCTTCTCCATCACCTAAAACCTGTCTGCTTCATTTACAATATACTCTCGATTCTTCTAGTCAACTCTTGTGCTCCCTTCATTGAAAAACTGGAAAAGGTTTCACAGGTGCAGTCTCTCTGTGATCTTTATTGCCAAATGAACAAGAGGCCAGGTCTCCTTCTGTTTCACAGCTCAGTTTTTAATGGGCAAACATTTGTATTCCCTCCTTAGTATGCACCTCATCAACAAATGATTTTGTCCCTCCAGGGAAGAATACCTTGATGACAACTGGATACAACAGTTTGAATCTCACACCTGTGTCTTTGACATTTTCTGAATAGAGGAATGAATTTGCTCCTCTTCTGCTTGGTGTACAATGAGTAATTATTCTCCACAAGCACTCTGCTGTTTCCTACTTTTAGTATTTGTCCTTCTGCCACAGTTTTGACAAAATCAACTCTTTCTGTTGGTAGGATTTCATCCTTACTATTATGGGTCTAGGTTGCTTTCTTATAGCTAGATTTGGACACATGATGTGCCCATTCAACTAATAAATCCTGCTGTAGAATACCAGTTCAGTTGTTTATTGTGCTTTCATAAATTTAATGCAGTCTATTCCTTCCAGCATTTCTGGTATAGCTGAAAATCTCAAGTTTTCCTTATGTGCTCTGTCCTCTAATTCTATTTTTTTTTTTTTGAAACATCTCTTCCTGAGCAGTCTCATATTCAGACAGCTTTTTCTTCATTTAAACCTCTGATTTTTGCAGCTTTATCATCTCACCTGAATATCTGTTTAAAGCTTCTTCCATTTGTTCCAGCCTTTTGTTGTTTGTGTTGATATACTCTATCAATGTTTTATTTCAACCAGGTCTATATGCAGTTGTCTTATATTATCCTGTAGGTTATTGGAAGTCATGTCTGAAGGTTGCATTACTTTTTGCTGAACAGCTGCAGAACTCTCCTTAGTCAGTGTTTCTTCCTCATGTTTTGTAGCTGATTTATTTCTAGATCTTCTGTATTTCTTTACTACTGGCATCCAGACAGTGCACCCACCAGCCAGTCACTAAAATTCACCCATAAACACAAGTCTACTGGCCTTCTCTGATGAGTTTCTGTTTTCACACTGGGAAGGCTTGAAACAAGCTGTTACTCAGTGTGCAGCCATCTTGGAACATCCCCAGAGTACTCCACTTTGGTCTCACTACAGCCCCCAGGGTCTTCATCAAATTCATGGCAGTAGTAGCAGCTCACATGAGCCTGCATGGATTCAAAGTGTTTCCTTACCTAGATGACTGGCTTCTAACCACATCAACTAGGCATCTACTACTACAAGCCAGGGACTATCTATTACATCTACCCCTACCTTGGGCATCACAACCAACATGCAGAAATCACAGCTACATCCCTTACAGTTGATACACTTTATAGGAGCATTTCTGGATACAGTCAACTGTTTAGCCTACCTGCCTCCGGACAGGATTTTCACTTTAAGATTGCATATCAGACAAATTCTGGACATTCCAAAACCTCACAGCATTAGATTTGATGGCTGCCATGATAACTTTGATTCCAACAGCATGTTTACATATGAGCATCTTTCAATGGATGCTGGTGGTCCAATGATCTCTACACTTCTATCCACTGAATCAACTTATCAAATTTTCCCGAGTGTGCAAGGACTTGCTTTTATGGTGGCTCCACTTGGAAGAAGTCAAACAAGGATGACCACTTGTTCTTCCAAACCCCAACACCTCATTTACCATGAATGCTTCCCAGCTGTGATTGGGGGAGCATTACCTGGGTCAGTCCACGGCACGTGGTCAACACAAAAGGCCAATTTACATATAAGTGTCCTAGAGATGAGAGCGGTGCTTCTAGCATTGCAAGCAATTCAGAGCTTTCCCACGCTAGTAACTATTGTGACACAAAAGGCCAACATGTCCATGGTATGGTACATCAATAAGCAGACGTACCCCCCCCCCCATGTCGAGAAGCAATGAAGGTTTGGCAATGAGCAATCACTTCCTAGTCATAATGCACATTCTAGGAAAGTCCAACATTCTGGCAGACAGTCTCAGCAGAGTTGTCCTGATGCCTCACGAGTGGTCTCTAAATCAGTCAGTGGCAAACATAATTTTCCACTAATGAGGTCAACCTTACTGTGACTTCTTTGCATCTCCTTCAACAACAAATGCAGCAGGTTCTTTGCTATGATCCCTCCTCAGGGACAGTCACGGAGAGATGCTCTGATCCATGTTTGCCCCTCCAGTGTTCTTTATAGGTTCATAGGTGTGTATTAGGTTAATGGCCCTGGAGCCTTTGCAAACCTAGCCCATAGGATTACCCTGGCATCGTGCCACCCGACCTTAGTTCCCAGTGCCTCTGTCAAGTAGAGCCACTACAGTGATCCTCGGGGTGAATTTTCTATTTCCCATCCACTCATCAAGATTTCACTTGAAGAGGGCCAGTGAGGCACTCCACTTGACATGTATGTGAAGTCGAGTCCATAGCATGGTCAGTCTCTTGGTTATGAACCTGTCCCTCCAGCTTGTTCTGTTGATTGTGGTAATAAGGTTGAGGTCCCTGGAGTGTGTAGTGTGGAGGGATTGGGATTTCTTTAGATGTAGCATTTCTAACAGTGCTGGGTCAGACATGCCTTTGTAAGTCAAGCAGAAATCACCTCTAAGTAGGTATTATGAGAAAGAGAATAGTTGGAGTTTTTTGAGTCTGTCCATATAGGACAAGTGTTTAAGGCCTAGGATCCTCCTTGTGAGATATTTTTGCGGCATCTCCAGTTGTTTCAGGTGTCTAGTGAGGTACATGCCAAATGGGGCATTGTACTCAATGATTGGCCTAATGAGGGAAGAGTAGAGAGAGACAGAGAGACAATGACCTCTTTCTTCCTGTATGCAAAACCCTTAGTAATGAGATGTGCCACATAGGACTCTCTGACCACAGTGGCAATGTGGTGGTCAAAAGAGAGGTTGCTGTCAACCTGTGTTCCCATATCTCTTATGATGCCTTCTATGTTCAGTGGACTACCATCGATATGGTAATTCATGGGAACTGGGTTTTTCCCAAAGGGGATGATGACACATTTTTTGGCACTGAGCTTAAGGCCATGGTTCAGACACCAGTCGTTGGTCTCAGTGAGGCCTTTCTGTAGGATGTCAACATCACTTGGGGAGTTTATTATGGCTGCCAACTTGGAATTGTCTGAGAACTTTGCCAGCCAGAGTCCATTTGTGTTGGCCTGGACTTCAGAGAAGTAGATACCAAACAGGAGAGGATCCAGGACCGAACCCTGTGGGACTCCACTTGTGACTGGTTGGCAGTCTGACTTGGAGTCAGCTACTTTCACACTGTAGGCTCTATCTGTGAGCCAGTTTGCAACCCACCTAGTGATATAGGGGTTGATGCCAAGCTAAGTGAGTTTTTATATGATTCCTGAGTGGGAATGGTATCAAAGGCCTTGGCCAGATCAAGGTAGGCTGCATGAACCACCTTCCTTTCATCCATAGCTCTGGTGACTGACTCAAAGAAGTCAACCAGGTTGAGCAAGCATGATCTACCCTTCACAAAACCAAACTGTGTGGGATCCAGAGTTTGGAGATTCTATATATATCCTTATTTATTATGTCCATGATGATGTGTTCCATAGCTTTGCATATCAGACTTGTCAGGCTAATGGGGCGATAGTCCTCAGTGTCTGTAGTCACTCCTCCTTTGTGGAGAGGGATGACTGTAGCAGTGCACCATTTGGTACGGACAAAGCCTGAGGTGAGGCTGTGATTGAACAGGGCACACAGGTGAGGTGCCAGTTCACTCTGTAGTTCATGTAGAACACAACCAGAGATATTGTCAGGTCCCATAGAAGCTGTGTTCTTGGCCTTGGACAGTGCTGTTTTAACCTGTGCATCAGTAATACTGAGTGCCTGGCGATCTACTGGTATTGTGCTTGGTCCTTTGGGGGGTGATGGGGTTAAAGTTGGCAATGAATCTGTCTGCCAGTATATTGGCAATATCTGTTGGCTTGGTATATGAGGTGCCATTCTGCAACAGCTCCAAGTAAATCTCGGTATTGCAGTGGAGATTCTTTACATAACTATAGAAGGCCTTGTGGTTGTCTTTACTATTTGCTGCAATTCTGTTTTCATAGCTAGCTTTAGAGAAACTGATGAAGGATCTCAACTTTTTGTTGAGGCTGATAAGAGAGTTTTTCCAGTCTTGGGACTTCACCTTATTTTGCATCAATTTACTTCTTCTGTTGTAGAGTTTATGGCAGAGGACCACCAGATTGGCTTCCTTTTTTTTGGAGGAGAGTGTCATTGGTTCTACTGGGTATGGCAAGATCCATGCATTTGTGTATGTGTTCATACAGGGCATTAGTGTATGATTTGGCAGTCAGGCAGCTGTTCTCCAATTGCATGGGTGCCTTGAAGTTAGCCACCTCTGTTTTTAGGAGCCCAAAGTTAGCTTTGGAGACGTTTCTCATGGTAGTTACCTTTGGGGGGGGATTCCAAGGTGATTAGTTTGTGGTTGGATCTAACCAGGGAGGAGTTGACTATTGGTATAGAGCAATATTCACCCATGTTAGTAATAACCAGGTCAAGGATGTTGCTTTCTCTGGTGGGGGTAAGAACGAGCTGGTCCAGGGCATTACAATTGATAAATTCCAGGAAACATTGGGCAAGTGTATTGGTACATGAGTAGTTTTCCCAGTTAATGGAGGGGTAGTTGAAGTTGCCCAGTATGGGAGTGTTAGGTCAGACCCTAATATTCTCCAGGGTGCTTAGGAACATAGAGTGTGAGTCCTGGGTCATGGTTGGGGGCCTATAGCAGGCTATGACCTGAATCACTGTCTTACCCAATGTTAGCTGCACCTGAAGTAACTCTGATGCGTTATGTTGAACTACCAGTCTGGAGGTGTGATCCTTTATGAATATGGAAACACCACTACCTTTGGAGCTTCGATCCAAGCTCTGGGGCCGAAAGGTGTGATATGAGTTACAGCCTGGTAGTGCAGAGGTGCTTTCTGCTGCCTTGAACCAGGTCTCTGTTACAGCACAAATGTCGATGTTCTCCATTTTAAGGAGTGTTTTGAGCAAGTGCATTTTGAGATTAAGACTTCTAGCATTATGTAGCATGACTCTCAGATTGCATTTGTTTGTAGCTGTTAGTGGTGATTTTGTCTTTGGAACACCACCTAAAAAAGGCACTATAGGGCTGGCAAGAGCCTTGGCCAGTATCTGGAAGCCCAGGCATGACAGATGCAGGCCATCTCTGGCAAAGCATCGAGGTCTGTCAATCATGTCATCCCAGGCAGACAGATACTGGAACCCCTTAGAATGACACCAGAAACTTAGCCAATTGCTGAAATCAATCATTTTCTGCTTGTACTGTGGTATCATTCTGTGTGATGGTAGGAGGCTGCTCAAGGCTAGGGTCATACCACCTGGACTACATAAAACGAGAGCTTCTCCATGTCTCTTTTCATGTAGTCCATGGAGATGCGTCTCAGGTCATTCACACCCACATGTACAATGACAGAGTCATATTTGTACCTGTTGTTGAGAGACCTGAGTGCATGCGTTATGTGGTGGATCCTGGCACCTGACAGGCAGATGACTATTACTTTCTCCTTATTCAACCTAGTGAGTGGGACATCAGTGTGCCTCACTATTGAGTCACCCATCACTAGTGTGTTGGGCATGCTGTTTTGCTTTAGGGGCTTTGGTTGAGTGGCACACTGTTTAGGAGAGTTATGTGTCTCATGATTAGTGTTGTGTTGTGGCGGTGGAGTGCATTTCTGCCTTGGAGGTCTCTGCTGTTTGGGTAGATTTTTATTGAGAGTCTCCACGAAAGTGGGTGTGTGGTTTGTGTTTTTATGTGAAGGCAGTGCTGGTGTGTGTTCTGGGGGGCTATGTGTTCCATGTGGTGTGGTGCAAGTGTTGACCTTTTCCTCTTGACCAGCTATTCCGGTCTTGGCTGGACAGTGCATGTTTTCCAATTTGGATATATAAGTGCATCTCTCACAAGTTTGAGTGTTGGGAGGTAAGAGGAGAGGGTTGTCAGTGTACATGAGGCAGTTGCTACATTGCCTCAGGATGCCCAAGCTCACCAGGTTAATAGAAGAACGCACAGGGAACTGACCTTTAGACATGCCTCGAGGGGTAGGCATTAAAAATAAGTACTGGAGCTGTTTCCTTGTAGAATATTTAGTGCTGGTAGAACTTTTGTGTGCTACAATAATTGCTACAAGAAGTTTGGTAAAGTGCTAGACTAATAAGCTAGTAAAAGTGCGGGAAAGGAGAGAACTATCAGATCTAAGGGGAAAAATGAAGAGCAGACTTTTTGGCACCACTCAGAAGCTTACAAACAGCCCTGGATACAGCAAATCTGTATCTGGACTACACTAGTTCCAGGAAAGGCAGGAAACTGTTTTTTTTTTTTTAGTAGAAAGTGAAGAGAGAATTGAATATTCAAAAGCGAAAAGGGTGGGCCTTTGCTAAGTTCTCACTATAAACAGTAGAATGAGCTGATGTAATGTGACTGGGGGGGAAGTGTCCAATATCACTTTATACCAGAGGCAGGCAACTCAAAGCCACCAAGACTTAAAACCACCACAAGAACTGGGAGGGTGGCTGGGAAAAAAACAGTTGTACAGATTACAGAGATATTAACTCAAAAGTGCAGAAGTTAATTGAGAATAAACACTTATTTTTTTCCAATATCACAGTAGGCAGTAGGTCAGTCTCTCTGCAGCTTAGAACAGCTTCAGCAAACAGGTATATCTGACTTAAAACACTGGCTATTAAAGGTAGAGGAACAGAAACCTATCCAATCAACAATACAGTTTTGCAGGAATGTCCCTGACTAGATTAAACCCTCCCCTATCCCACATACCCAAGTTGTTTTCAGAAAGCACAGAGAAAGCACTGAGGTTGAAGAGCAAGGTGATCCTCAGTGCTTCTCTGTACTCCCAGCACGAACACCACAGCTCCGAGACCCGCTCTGGTCGAAGAGAACTGGAACAGGGCTAGTCAAGGGAATCCTTGGCATCGAGGAAGGGAGCTTCCCCTGCACTAAGCCCAGAACACATGGCAATCTCGAATCCTGTGATTGTGAAACTGAAGGTCGGATCACAGAAGGAGTTCTGATGGTATGGCCAGGGAAGCTCATGGATCCAACAGGAGATGGACCTGAGACTATCCCCATCTGAATCTGGGCCTTGAGGAATCTCCCCATCATCCTGTCCATATCCACCTTGCAACAGCTTCTGGAGTACCTGGATGAAGTGACGAGGGAGGTCTGGAGTGTTTTGATCTGGAAGAAAAAGCAGGGACCTTGTCGACTGTCTCTGATCCTGAGGCACCGGATTTGACATAGAAACCAACAAAGGTGGAGGAGAGATGGTAATGACATTGCCTGCATCCAAAGGAGCTGATGGATCCAAAGGGAGTAGGTAATTTCTTCGGGTCTGATGAAGTTGGATCTGAAGATTTCCTCTACTTCTTATTCTCAAGAGAGTCCCTCAGGGAAACAGGGAGAGACCTCTTTTTTTGCCTCTTTGGTGGTAGTCAGTGAGGAAGAAGATGAAGCCAAAGACAGGGTCTGAGCCTCAGTATCAATTTGTTTATTCAGTCAGCTAACACATGCGGATTAAATGAAGCACAAACTAAACATTCCGCTTTTAAATTTTCAGCCCTCAAGCAATATATGCACTGTTTGTAGGCAGTCTGTTTGGGATTTTATGCCCACAAGACGTGCAGAGCTTCAAACCCGGTGAAGTTGTCAGCCAAGACAAGAAGCCCACCAAAAACAAACTGTCAAACCAAGCTGAAATAACAGAAATGAGGTTAATGACACATACTAACTACTAAAACTACAGGTAAGTTGTAAGTCTTTAAAGTCCTTAAGGTTTTTAAAGTTTAGAGAAAAATGCAGTTAACGATAAAAGGATAGAACTAGCTAATTTTTTTTTTTTTTTACAGGAAAAAGATCTGTCACTCAACACATGCACACTAAGACTGAGAAGAATTTAAGGAGGGAGGACTTACAGTGCAATCTAAGAGGTGTTTATGAAACAATCCCAAAGGAAATTATTCCCTCAGATTGAGAGCAAGAGACCTGTGCCTGGATGCTGAAGTGGGAAATGAGATCTGAGGTATTTGGGTGAATGTAGGGCATTATGGGCAAGAAGCAGGAGCTTGAGAGTCAGATCCAAGTCTGTGAAATGTGGCTGAGCCAAATCCAAAGTTCGGATCTGAGACCCTATTGTGAGGAGGAATGAAGAAGACAACATCAGATCACTAGGCTTTCTTCATCAGTTCAGAGGATTTTAATATCCTCACATACAGCTTCTTCCAGAAAATTCTGTAAAAGTAAGTGGAAGAGATTTTAGATATGGGCTCACCAAAAAAATCTGGCCTCTTTTACAGCTCCTATCCCTGCAGTTTTAGACTTTCTTGCTACAATTTTCTAAGACACGGCAAGTTTTTCTTCTAGTGAGGTGCAACTGGCAGCCATCTTAAATTATCACATTGGAGATAAGTCATCTTTTCTTACTTCATTTAAATTGTGTAAGACCTTCTTCAGGGGTACCCTTTTACTTAGATCTCCTAAAAAGCACCCCATTCCTCCTTGGGACTTAACCATGATTTTATAAGCTCTTGTTCCACCCCCCTTTGAACCCTCAGCCAAGGTAGACTTAAAATATCTTTTCTGGAAGACTGCATTGTTGTTAGTCATCACTTCAACTAGAAGGGTATCTGAATTGCAAGCACTGTCATCCAAACCACCATATTTGGATAGAGTAACCTTGCATATCAATTCTTCTTTTTTGCCCAAAGCTGCCTCTGAAAACAATATCAATCACGTCATCAACCTACAAGTTTTCTTCCGCAATTTCCAAAACAAAGGTGACTATACTTTTCATCTTCTAGATGCTCACAGGCAACTATGTTTTTACCTAGATAGAACAAAATCTTTCCAAGAAACTGACCAGCTATGTGTAGCCTTCTCAAATCTTAGAATGGGAAGACCAGTGTCTAAAGTCACTTTGGTGAAATGGATTACAGTTTGCATATCTCATGCATATTCTTCTAAAGATATTCCATTACCTAAGCATGTGAAAACTCATTCTACTAGATCTATGACTACATCTCAAGCCATCTGGTCTAGAGTTTCAACTGAGGACATTTGTGTAGCTGCTACTAGGTTGAACTCCCCTACCTTTGTTGCACATTACAAACTGGATGTTGTTTCTAGAAATAGAGCTACCTTCGGTTCTGCAGTGCTCCAGAATATCCTTCCATGAACGCCAGTCAAGGTTATCGTAACTTGGGACTCTGTCCCACAGGTTGAGGAACAAATGAAAATGACAACATCAGATAAAGAAGTTATGTACTCACCATCTGTGCTGTCCATTTTCATTCTTTCTCAACCTTATCCCCCCTTCCCTCTGTCTATAACTGCGAAGGATCTGACGGCTATGTCTATAGGAATTCAGTTCCTGTTTGAGCCCCTGAACTTTTTCCTATCTGCTTCTAATCTATATATACAGATAGATATACTATAACATGATAGCAGCAAACTCAATCTGAGGTAATCTGGAGGAATGAGGCATTATGTGTAAGGAAGGAGCTCAAGAATCAGATCTTAGAGCTATAGAAAGTGGCCGAGTCGTATCCGAGGTTCAGATCCAGACCCACAGGTTAAGGAAGAATGAAAATGGACAGCATGGATGGAATGTTACGGTGAGTACATAACTTTTTTTTTTTGTCATTACTTGTATATCCCAAAATGACTTGAAACTGTCTCAGAATGTTCCACAACACTGAGATGTCCTTTTCTGGTGTTATCAGGTAAAAAATAATACTGTCTTTAAATAAAGCCAACTTTTCTTGATTACCATACTGATTATATCCTTCAGGAAGTATATGATCTTGATTTACAAATGTCATGGCACAATGACAAACTGCTCTATTCACTGACACTCAGAAAATGATAACCCTCTAGCCTTGATCATATTCAGACAGTTCCATATTTTTGTATACAGAATTACTGAAAGTAAAATGAAAGCAATAAATATGAACTATGTACTGGCACAAACTATTTCAGAATTAATCATACCTTTGGGTCATGTGGGGATGAAATACTTAGGAGTCTGGATAAATAGGTCACCATGTCTGCTTGACGGAGATATATGGGAGGAAACTGTGAAAACATAATTAAGAAACCCAGAATGTAGAAAAGTAAGACAATGGACTCAGGCCACAACATTTAAGCAATGCAGATGTTTTTGGTCCCACTGATACTATATACCAGTCAATCTTACTTAAAAACTGATGAAATAATCTAGAAAAGGTTCAAAAAGGAGCAAAGGAATTAATGTAGGAAGTTTAAATGGGCAGAGTAAAGAATGGCAAATTGATTTTACATGTGGACCAAGAGGTATAGGATAGACAAATTCAAGGGGATACTACCAGGCCACTCAGCTGAGACTGTTGTATATCACCTCATGTGAAAGATACAGTTCAAACTGGGAAAAAAAAGGCTATACAGTATGGGAATAGTGATAGAACAGCCTTTAGATGTCAGATTATTACAGAAGATACAAAATCAGAATATTATATTTACACAGCAGCTGAAAAGATCTTAAGGAAAGAGGTAAACAAATTGAGAAAGGAAATAAGGTTAGTGAAAGTAATCAACAATGAGGACTGACAACAACACCTGGCAGACAGGAAATGGAGAGACTTGCAGAGAACTGAGGTACTGAAAGAAAATAATTCAGTCAGGAGACATGTTCCCTAGGAAAAGTCCAGAGACTTTTTTTAATTTACAGAGCAAACTTAAAAAAGAGAGTTATGCACGTACCATAACTTAGCATTTGTGTTATCCTATGCCACTATTAATCACTTCTGGGTCGTAGGATCCAACATCGGACCCGAGCTGGTAAATTATCAGACAGATCCTAGGCTCAAGCTACTCCCACTCCCATAGTCCCTTGTTGCCCTGTAATCCCTCAGATCAAGTTTGCCCTAGAGCTAGAAAATAGCCAGAATAGACCTGAACCACCAGACAGGACATCTCCACCTCCTCTAGCTCCCACAGGATGGGGAAAGGAGGGAGTGATCGTGATGAATAGCGACATAGAATAACACAGATGCTAAGATATGGTAAGTATATAACTCTTTATCTGATGTTATCCATGTCACTATTCCTCACTTCTGGGTAGAGTCCTCAGCTACCATAAAATTCTGGGTGGCCTCATGGAAGGACATGCCAAAGAACTGTGGAGCCAAAGGAAGCCCTGTTCCTGGAAACAATGTCAAGCTTGTAATAAGTAACAAAAGTGTGAGGAGTAGACCAGGTGGCCACTGCACAAATCTCATCTAAAGAATGTCAGGCCAAATAGGCAGCTGACATAGCCACAGATCTAATGGAATGAACTCTGACAGGTCCTGGTAAAGACAAACCTTTAGAAGAATAAACTGAAGAAATACATTTGGAAATCCAATGAGATATAGTAATCCTAGATACCACCTGACCCTGTCTTTTAAGAGAAAAGGCCACAAACAGCTGGTAAAATTTGCGAAAGTCCTTTGTCCTGTCTAAGTAGAATCATAGTTGTCTATGTACATCAAGTATGTACAGCAAATATTCCCCTTTATTGGAGTAGTTGGGGAAGAAAAATGGCAACTGACTTAATGGATTGATTCAAATTTGCCTCAGTGGCCAACTACGGCATGATGGAGGGATTAGTCCGGAGAGCTACTCTATCTCTATGAAAAATCATGTATGAAGATTTAATAGAGAGAACCTGCAATTCAGAAACTTGTCTTGCCAATGTTATGGGCACCAAAAAGGTGGTCTTCCATGACAGAAACTTCATATCACAAGTTGCGGCAGGCTCGAAGGGACTCTGTGTAAGAGATTGTAGCACAAAGGAAAGGTCCCAAGGAGGAGAAGGATCTTTGACAGAAGGCCTAAGCAGGCAAATGACTTTCAAAAAGGCCTTACAAAAGTGAGAAGAAAAGGTAGGTTCCTCACTAGCATGGAAATTAGAAATAGCTACCAGTTGCAGCTTAATAATGGAGAAACTAGCTCCATCCTGAAAGAGAGAAGACAAGAATAATAAGATGTCTGGAATGGGAGCTGAAAAAGGATCCAGATTCCACTTCTTGTCCCAGATAGAGAATCTTTTCCATTTACTACCATAGACCTTTCTGGTGGAAGCCTTCTGAGAGGCCAGAATAATGTCTCTGATGGGCAAGACAAGACAAGCTGGTTTAGAATTATGGGAAGTGGACAAATCACATGGCCAGATGAAGGCTTCAGATCAGAAGGTGAGAAGAGTGAGAAATCAGATCCAGTTGGGGCTCTAGTACCCAAGGGAGGTACTTCTGATGAGACCTTAGGAGGGGGAACCATACCTGCCGAGGCCAGAATGGGGCAATGAGGATCAATGTAGCCTTGAGGCATTGAGCTTTCTGAAGCACTCTGGGAATGAGAGGTGTAGGAGGGTAAACATATAGGAAACCCAGAGGCCAGTCATGAACTACAGCATCCCTGGGGGACTCCCCAGCTGGGGGGATCAGGGCAAAGTACTGGCTGCATTTGTGATTGTTAGGGGAAACAAACAGATCACAGCTCGGATAACCCCAGCAAAGGAAGATCTCTCTCACCACTCAAGGATTCAGGGACCACTTGTAAGGACTCAAGATAGCCCTGCTGAGTCTGTCTGCTGTCATGCTGCACTCTCCAGGAATGTATGATGCAAGGAGAAAATGGCCTGAGGTCATTGCCCATTCCCACACTCTTATGGCCTCACAAAAAAGCAGCTAAGAAAGTGTGCCCTCTTGTTTGCTGATGTACCACACAACAGTCATGTTGTCCATGTGCACTGCAATGGTACCCAGAGGGAGGCAGTCCTGAAAAGTTTGCAACATGAGAAGAACTGCCCTCATCTCCAGTACGTTTATGTGCAGTTTAGTCACTGCAGGGGACCACATACCTTGGACCATCTTTCCCTGACAATACCCCCACCCAGCAGGTAAACATCTGTGGTCACCATGGCAGTGGAGGGAGGAAGAGAAAAGGGTCTGCCTACAAGGAAATCTGAAGACTGAATCCACCAAAGGAAATGACGCCTGCACACTGGAGTGAGGCAGATGGAAGCTGTCATCGGATGAGACAGAGAAGACAACTGGACTGCTAGAGTCCATTGTAGAACCCTCATGTAAAACCTGGCTAATGGCACCAGATAGTTAGCCGCCACCATGGACCTTAAGGCTCTGTGAATGAAGTGGACCTTAGGACAAGAGAGATCTAGGAGGCACTGAACATGAGATCTGATTAGCTGTACACATCTGAGAGGTAACACTGCAATCTCTGACACACTGTCCAGCTGGATGCCAATAAACTCCACATTTTGTGATGAAATCATATTTGACTTGGGAAGATTCATGATAATTTCTAGTTGGTCAAAAAGATGAAGACTGCACTGAGTGGCTATGACCAGTTGATGCTTGGTGGGAGCTGTGAGGAGCCAATCGTTGAGGTAAGGAAACACCTGGAATCCCTGCAGTCTCAGGTGAGCAGCCACCACTGCCATGCACTTGGTGAACACCTGGGTGGCTGTGGTGAGACCAAAGGGAAGGGTCCTGAACTGGTAATGATCAGCAACTACACAAAAGCAGAGATGTCTCCTGGAATGCCTGTCTATTGTTATGTTATTATATGCATCTGGGAGATCCACAGAGCACATCCAGTCATCCTTGTGCATAAGAGGCATGATGGACTGAACACAGACCTTCCGGAACTTGGACTTCTTGATGGAAAGATTTAATTCACTTAGGTCTAGATTTGGACGTAGGTCCCCCATCTTCTTCGGCGCAAAAAAGAAGCGAGACCAAGTTCGGGATTCTCGTCCTGGAGGGAACTCTTGGATGGCTCTCTTCTGAAGAAACTTGAAGATTTTTGCTGAGCTAATGCCCTCTGATGGAGAGGAACATCGGGGAGGTGTTTCCTGAATCATGGGGGGGGGGGGATGACACAGTCTCTGGAAATAATGTTTAGCACCCAGCAATCTCTTGTAATGTTACATTTATGAAGGGCATTTTATTATGTTGGTTAACCCTTCCTATACTATTACCATTAATGGGAGTTTTAATGGTCAAATGAAGGGGGTGGTATATTGCTGTGCAAGTTTAGTATGTTCAGGCATTTATATAGGAATGACCACCAGGAGGTTACTTGATAGAATAAAAGCACATCTTTAGTATATAAAAAAGAAAGATTTGAAAAGTGTTTTATATAAACACACTTTGAAGTGTTCTAATTACAAGAAGTTTTTATTTGCAGTTATTGAACAGGGACAAATTGACTTAAGAGGGGGAGACCTAAAGAATTTACCTGAACAGAGAGAAGCTTTCTGGCAGATTAAGTTGGCAGCTGATAAATCCCCTGGGCTTAATGACACAGTTAACATTAAATCTTTTTTGAAAAATAGGAGAGTGTTCATATATTATTATTATTTAATTATTTTATTAATTAATTAAGTAATTGTTGTAATTTGCATGTGCATTTAAACCTGGAGAAATTATGATGCATTTGTATTCTGATGAAGTCTTTTTGACGAAAGCGGCTAATAAACTGAGTGGACGCTATTGTTGTTTGAGTTCCCTTGCTGATTCCTATATGAGATTTTTTTGTGTTACTGGTGTCCAAACATCCTTGTGGTTGGTTTTGTTTTTTTAGTGTGTTCCTGGGCCATGGCGGAGTCAACAAAGGACGTTAACCTGGATGTATCCTTACATTCTACTCCTAGTCAAGGTGATTCTAGGTTGCTTCAGGTCCTATTGGATACTATGGGAGATATTAAAAAGTTATTACATCTACTACTGGATAACAAATTTTCTACAATAGGTAGAGACAATGAATTCAACAGTGTAGATGATGATAATGTCACTGTTATAGTCACCAATGAAGTGACACATGATATTCCTAGAGAAATAGAATTTGAATATAAAGATGTTACAGCTGTGCTAAGTAACAAATATGATCCCTTCAGAAAATTTGGTAAAACAGTGACTGAAAATGTTTCTAAGTAGCTTGAAATACAAAGATGAGTGTGCTGAACTTTCTAAACTGCTCACTAAATACAAATCCTTGGACTTGGAAAACAAGTACTTTGAAAGGTGCATTGAATTACAAATAGTACCTAAAGGCCTTAGATTTTTCAAGTGCCCTAATGGAGTTAAGGTGACTGATCCCTTTGAATTTTTCAACAAAGCAGGTATGGATTTTCTTAAATTGCTTATTAAAAAGAACTTGAATTACATGAGTATTTTAAAAGAAAAAATTATAGCGCTGGATTCATGTATCTGTAATAATTATGGAAATGACATTCTCCCGGATTCACTATCCTTCCATGCAGGACAAGCTTAGTCTTGCAGGGAAGCGGCCGTTTAGGAGCAGGACGGCAGCACGCCATGCATACCAATGAAGGCGCACTGCCTGAGCTCCTAAACGGACACAGAGCATGTACGAGTGCAGGGGGCATGTCTGAGAGCAGAGATCTCAGAATATACATGCCCCTGCAAGCAAGAACAGCAGGTTAGGAATAAGAATGACTGAGACTGCACATAGGTGTTTGCACACCCCCAGCAACATCCCCCCCAAGTTTAAAAGAGCAATAGTTAATATACGAAATATAAAGAAGCTTTTTTTTTAATGAAACAGTTAAAATTTAACCATAGGTGTGTGGGTTTGCCCATCGCTTGGCTATGTGTAATGCAGTTTAAATGGCACAACAGGATAAAAATCAAGATATATGTAAATGAAACAGTACTGCAATAGTGAAGTGGGCAGAGCATTTGCCTTATGAGCAGTCATTCCTGGTTCGAGTCCTACTCCAGTACGTTCCATTTTCCATGTCAAATCACTTTATGACCAATATTTTTGTTGCATAACCTACTAAATAACATATATTTGTGAACTGGTGTACTGAATTAAATGCAGATGTGGGGTGTAGGTGTCATAATGTTGTAAAATCCATAGATAATCACAAGTGCCCCATACAGTATATGTACACAGGAATCAGGGATACAAACTGAAGGTACAATGTGTAATGAATGATAAATCCAGAGAGTTTCCAAATCCACCACCTTCCCAAGAACCATTTTACATTACTGTCTAAATCAGTGCAGTGTTAAGCAAGAGTAAGCATATTTAAGCAGTAGTAAGCAGGTTTAAGCCCATTTGCATGGGGGTAAGCAATGCGCACACAGGCTAAGCAATATTGAAGCTAACTCTCTGTAAGCATATTTAACTGAAGGTTAGCACTGCTTACCGTCAAGCAAACCAATGCAAACTCACTTACAGTTGCTTAAAAGTGCCTTAATCACTCTGTATGCAACAGCCGCTGTTCTGGCCAGAAACAAAATAAACAGCCTTTGCAGGTCTTGAACCCAGGACCCTGTACACTATAGTCAGAGTAGTCAACCACTAAGCAATCACAGCATTCTCTAAAGCAAACTTCACACTACTCAAGACTGGTGTGGTATCCTTCAAGGCCCCTGTGCCAGTGGAAACCACAACCCAAGCTGCGGAAGCCCTTACAAATGCCTTCTATGAACACCTCCAGGACTGCATGGATCAGGCAATCCCAAATAAAACCAAGACTCTTTCCACAAAGGGCAAACATCCAGTCTGGTGGACCCCAGCCATTAACAAACTTTACAATAAGAGGAGAAAGCTATTACATGATAGAACAAAATCCATAAAAGGGAAGTCACCCCTGATCATTATTAGTAAAAAAATATGAGCACTCATAAAATCAACTAAGGCTAATTTTGAGAGAAAGATTGCCATGGATTCAAAGGACAATCATAAGGCCTTTTTCAGCTATGTTAGGAACCTGGGTGGAAACTCCCAGATATGCTCAGAATTAGTCCAAAATGATACAAAAAATCACTGAACCCACAGACATTGCCAACATACTGGCAGACAGGTTCAGTGCAAACTTCGCCCCCCTCTCCCCCCCTAAAGGAGAGATAACTATCACAGCAGAGTGTAGCCTCCCAGACATCTCAAATGCGCAGGTGAAAGCTGCTCTCTCTAAAGCTAAAAACACAGCATCAATGGGACCGGATGGTGTTCCCCGGCTGTGTGCTATACGAGCTAAATGAGGAATTAAACCCGCACATAAGGCAGCCGTTTAATCTCAGCCTTACCACAGGATACGTGCCCAAGGAGTGGCGTACGGCAACTGTGGTCCCACTCCACAAAGGCAGTGCCTCTATGGACCCTGGTAATTACCGCCCCATAAGCTTAACAAGTCTAGTCTGCAAAGCTATGCAGAGGATCATAATGGAGCTCATAAACAAAGATATAGGGGACTTGCAGACATTGGACCCGACCCAGTTTGGCTTCGTCAAGGGCAGATCATGCCTTTTGAACTTGGTCGACTTCTTCGAAACAGTCACCAAGGCCATTGATGAGGGAAAGGCAGTCCATACAGCCTACCTTGACCTTGCAAAGGCTTTCGACACAATACCCCACTCGGGTATTGTAGAAAAACTTACCAGCTTAAATGTAAACCCATATGTCACAAGATGGGTTGCAAACTGGCTTAAGGACAGAACCCACAAGGTTAGAGTTGCTGGCGCTATGTCAGACTCCAAGCCGGTCACAAGTGGTGTCCCACAGGGCTCGGTCCTTGGCCCCCTAATGTTCGGCATCTACTTCTCAGAAGTACAGGCCAACATGGGAGGACTTTGGCTGACAAAGTTTGCTGACGACTGCAAACTGGGCGCCATAGTGGAAAGTGCATCGGACACGGATATCCTTCAGAAGGGACTCACGGAAACAGATAGCTGGTGCCAGAGCCATGGCCTGAAGTTAAACGCCAAAAAATGTATAGTCATACCCTTTGGGAAAAACAAGGTAACCCCAAGCTACCATATAGGTGGCAATCCACTAAGCACAGGAGAGGTTATCAGGGACCTGGGGACCCAGGTTGACAGTGGCCTTTCTTTTGACACTCACGTTGCTAAAGTGGTTAGAAAGACCTTCTACATTGCCCACCTGATCATGAAGGGACTCACATCCAGATCTAGTGAGGTCATTGTTCCCCTGTACTCTTCACTTATCAGACCAATGATCGAGTACAATGCCCCATTCGGGATGTATCTCACCCGACATCTGCAGCAATTGGAGAGACCCCAAAAGTTCCTCACCAAAAGGATAAAGGGACTCCAAAATCTGTCATCTGTCATATGCTGCCAGATTGAAGAAACTCCAGCTCTATTCAGTTGCATACCGTCTGCTCAGAGGTGACATGTGCCTGATATACAAGGCCATGTCCAAACCGGAATTAATGGACATGCTCCACCTCAAAAAATCCAAATCCACCAAAACCACTAGAGCAAGCAACTTAAACCTTAGCACGGATATAAATAGGACGTGCTGGAGGGATAGATTTATCACTCAGAGACTCCCTATGCTGTGGAATAAAATCCCGGTCCATGTGAGGCAGAGCACCTCGCTGGCTCTGTTCAAGAGAAATCTTGACCTGTGGATGGGAGATCGTAGGTTTATCCCGGGAATCATCTCTGTGTCACTGCTGGACAGAGGCACAACAAACTAATGGGCACAGTATTTTTTCATATAAGGGGTGGCGTAAGCCACAAAAATTTGGGCTAGGCTTATAAATGCCTTAGGGCAGATAGCCTAGTATAAACCTATGAACCTATGAACCTATGAACCTAAGATTGAGGTATCACCAAACAGATCCTCACTGTAAGGAAATCAAACTAAACATGTGAAAGGAATCTATATACAGTTTTATGTTGCATAACCTACTACATAACATAAATATGTGATCTGGAGTACTGAATTAAGGCCAGCTGTAAGTTGTTATGGTAATAAAGTGTTGAAATCCCCTAATAAACACAAGGACCCTATACAGTGTACATACACATGAATCATGGATACCAAACACATATATGACATGTAATGAATAATAAATCAATGCCAAACAGCAAATAATATGCAAATTAAAAATTAAGCTATGCTAAGCATTGCACAGCCCAGCTTAGTATGTGTAAGGAATCTGTAGGCCAGCTAACTCAGCCTGCCCATTGGTATACCCCTTTAAACAATGCCAACCTTAGGTAAGCAGGTTTGTCCATAGCTTAGCATTTTCAAAACCGTCCAATCACAGAAAAGTGCAGGAAATTGGCACTATATAAACCCAACAGGTTGGAATACATCTCATTACTGGTTGCAGCTTCCTCCTGTAGACACTATGACTGGTATTTGAGAGGGTGTGCACTTCCGGGCTTAGCCCTGGGGCATCCAGGAGTCCAGAGTCATGGCAGGATTCCTTGTGAAAGACCATGACCAGAGACTGCTGCAGGGCCAGTAATAGGGTTCCCAATACAAAGCGGAAGCTTGGGACCATCTCACCCGTGACCTCACTAGTGCCACTGGCATACCCCAAACTGGTGAGCAGGTCAGGTATCACTATACTGACCTGATGCGGAGAAAGGGGGATCTCTTGGATCAGTGGATTCAAGAAGCTAGTAGGACAGGAGATGTCCCAGCTGTATGTATCAGTCCACTACCTGTTTAATAATTGCTAGCTCATGTATATTATGGATAGGTATGGCTAAATATACCTCTTATGTCTTTCACAGTGGCAGGTGAGTGGGCTGTGAACCAGGAAGCCTATGCTTGTAGATTGCAGCAGTTGCAATGCAAGGCAGGTTAGTAATACTCTTGCATGTACTGTCATAGGAAATAAATCTAAAAGTAGTAGTAAGTTAATTGCCTGTATAAAATCTGTATTGTTTAAGGAATGTACTGCATACACCAGAGAATATGGCAGGATGAGTCTCATATAGGTTGTATGTAAATAAAAGCATAATAGCCTGACCACCATGTCTGGAGCCCACCCCAGGACCTCCTCATCCTATGGTCTTGCACCACCTTTGGGTGGAACCGCCTCAGGGTATGGGGCTCGCCCCCCCCCACTGGGAGCAGGCTTGGACAGGACACTGTCACCCATTGCCAGGGCCCAAGGCGTGGTGCATAGTGAGCTCCGCAGGGAGTTCGGAGATCTGCTACCCCAGCTTGAGGGCCGCGTGTCACAACTAGAGGGTCGTCCTGACCCTCCTACTCAGCCACCAACACAGCCACCTTTGGGGCTGTGAAGGTGCAGTGGTGACTGCCCATGGGTGGGGACCTCAGTCGCACTGTTTCCACTAGGGTGTTCATGGGCTTCCGATTTCCAAACACCCATCCCCATCAAGGTGTTTACCCCCCACGTGTCATAAACCACCCCTGTATGCATCTTGTCTGTCTTGTCTGTTAACCTACCCAATCTACCTCCCCAAATATACCTACTATCCATCCTCGACATCCAACTCTCACTTGAAAAAAAAAAAAAAGGAAAAAAAAAAGGCAATCTGTTCCCAAAAAAAATCTTGCCCCATACATAGCTGTCCATTTCACACACTTGTCCACTGGACATATGTAATTTGGTCTAACTGGCTTCACAACATATTATTGTTGTCCTCGCCCTTCTCTCAGGGGATTGAGTGTCCAAATCTACCTCTAAATTCAGTGTATATGCACAGCTGTTGCTGTAGAAGAAATGGGCAGGTATGACCTTTCCTACACCTGTCCTGCACATCCCTAGCTATTTTTCTTACTGTCGTTCCCTCTTTGTGCCCCTTTTTCAACACTTTCCTATCAACACTTTTTCATTTCTTTTTAAGAAATTAGAGCGGGGGTAAGATGGAGTAAGCACTTTTAAGAAGCAGTAAGCCGGATTAAGCTTGTTTGCATGGGGGTAAGCAATGCCTACACAGGTTAAGCAACTGAGAAGCTAAATCAGTATAAGAAACTGTAACTGGACATTAGCAGAGCTTACCTCCACACAAACCTGCTTACAACTGCTTAAAAGTGCTTTAATCTGTATCCAGTGGCATTTGTTCTGCCCAGCAACAAAATAAACAGCCTCTGCAAGGCTCAAACCCAGGATCCTGCATACCCTAGTCAAAGTGATTTACCACTAAGCCATGTCAGATACACAACCCTGAAGTTTACACAAACATAACATCCAGCACAGTCATTCATCAGTATAGGAAATGTATCCAAACATGTAGAAGCATGTGTGTGCGCGCGCGTGTGTGTGTGTGTGTGTGTGTGTGTGTGTGTGTGTGTGTGTGTGTGTGTGTGTATGTGTGTGCGCGCGCGTGTGTGTGTGTGTGTATTTATATCTAAATATCTCTCTCTCTATATATATATATATATATATATATATATATATATATATATATATATACATATATATACATATATATATATATATATATATATATACATATATATATATATATATATATATATATATATATATATACATATATATATATATATATATATATATCTATATATACATATATATATACATATATATATATATATATACATATATATATATATATATATATATACATATATATATATATATATATATATATATATATATATATATATATATATATATATATATATATATATATATATATATATATATATATATATATATATATATATACATATATATATATACATATATATACATATATATATACGTATATATATATATATATATATATATATATATATATATATATACATATATATATATATATATATATATATATATATATATATATGTGTGTGTGTATATCGATGTGTGTGTGTGTGTGTGTGTGTGTGTGTGTGTGTGTGTGTGTAGATATGTCTATATATATATATGTGTGTGTGTGTGTGTGTGTGTGTTATGTATATATATATATATATATATATATATATATATATACATATATACATATCTCTCTCTCTCTCTCTCTATATATATATATATATATATATATATATATATATATATAAAAAATATATATGTGTATATACAGAGATATATCTATAGATATAAAAGAGAACATAACAAATACAAATACGACCACAGGCACCATTAATGGGGGTGAGGGGGCCCAAGCTAAATATGTCTTGTACGTATTGATATCACCCCCTCCCCCACAGCCAAACAGATCTGCCCTGCAATACAATACCAACTGTTGCAAGTCTCATACCCAGGACTCGACACAACATGGGCACAAGACGTTAACAGTAATACATCCCACATGTATGATGTCAGGCTGGTATCAATAACATATCATGCAGTACAATCTGGGAACCATAGAGAATGTACAATGTGGAAGCAATAAATATTCCAAAGATATATATATATATATATATATATATATATATAATGTAAAAAATCCTCCCAGAATACCAAATAAACACAAGGAAACCAATGCACACTATAGATGCGATAACAGCTATACAGTCTGAATACGAGAGATAGTGATCCAAAATTATGGCGCTGAAAGCGCCGAAACAAAAGTTTAACACTGAGGGTTATCAGTATTAATTCCGTTTGTTTTGCTGGCAGATGCTGTCAAGCGAACTGCGACCAACAAGCAATGCTTAAATCAGCAGCAATAGATTTCGTCAGCAGTTACCAATATGCAAGCAGTCAAGGTCAGTTGCTGCTGTGTAGATATATCCGGTAGCAGTGTAGCAAGAAATCCTGTAGCAACAAACAAATCCAAAAAGTATGACGCGGTTAGAAAAAACCATCGGTTCTGAGTTAGAGTTGTAAAATCCTTTAAGTTAACGCTTTCACGGTGCGATCACCGCCCATCAGACAAACCGTTTGTCTGATGAAGCGGTGGGTAAACGCCGTGAAAGCGCTAACTTTATTAAAGGATTTTACAACTCTAACTCAGAACCGAATGGTTTTTCTAACTGCGAATACATTTTTTGGATTTGTTTGTTGCCACAGGATTTCTTGCTACACTGCTACCGGATATATCTACACTAGCAGCAAGTGACCTTATTTGACTCTTGTCGAGGGCTTGGATATTGGTAACTGTTGATCTCCTTTTGTTACATTATCCTTTTATACTCGTATTTAAAGAGACTCTATTTTGCTGCTGATTTAAGCATTGCTGTTCGTTTGGTCTGGTTCGCGCTATTTCAGCGCCTGTTTTTTACAACCTTGGCTTAAAATCTGCCAACAAGACGGAATAACAATACTGATATCACCCTCAGTGTTAAACAAACGACCATTATTTTGCTTTGTTTGCGCTAATTAAGCGCTTTTCATAATTTTGACTTTATATTCGTCAGTTAGACGGAATCTCACTATCTTTAAGACTTTTAGTATTCAGACTGTATACAACAATTTATCCGCATCTACGCTTGCTCCCATAGTGTGCATTGGTTTCCTTGTATATATATATATATATATATATATATATATATACATATATATATATATATATACACACACACATATATGCACATATATACATACACATGTATATATATTTATATATATATATATATATATATTTATATATATATATATATATATATATATATATTTATATATATATATATATATATATATATATATATATATATATATATATATATATATATATACATACATATATATGTAACTAAACATACACACAGAGAGATATGTACAGGAAGATACATATTTAGATGGTGCATACCATACTGAACAGCCAGTATTCCTATAGTTGCCACCTTACCAAATGGACAGTGTATGAGTCACCCATACAAAAGACAATTGTTGCTTGAAACATATACCCACAGAGAGGTCAAAAGATATAACACCACAAACAGGTTTGCATACATAAGAAAGTTTTTTTGTGTACCATTACAATTGTATATGCCATGTCATATAGCTGTTTAGACATTGAAATACATATAAACAGATTGCTGCAACTCTCAAACAGATCATTTAATACAGTGATCTTAAGCATAGCATATGTTGCTGTCCAGGCCATGGCCTTCAAGTAGTGCAACAGTAAAGACAGACTGGGCCACAGGATAACAATCAATCAACATTAAGTAATGCAGATGTATAGTCCAGCAGCCTCTAACTACACTCTGTACACAATCCCTAGGGGGGGAAGACTTCAGTTGACCCAATGGGATGTATCTGTTACATAACAAGGCCTAACTGAAACCATCACAATCTCACTGACAAACAGAACAGTCTGTATGGCAGTAAGCAGTAGGCCAGCATTTTCCCAAGGTGAAATGTATGGTAATTTGCATCCATATACCTTAAGGCAGCGTACTCCTGATATCCCTCACATGTTGTAAAAGCCTAGGTTATTTATGGTGCATACCCCCCACAGACTGACTTACAGGGGCATATAACACTGTTATATACACTGACCTCTGGACTGCAGAAGGACACACATGGTTTGTGCAGATGAAGCCCACATATATATGGACCCAACCCCACAATATGTGTTGGGGCCACAATAGCACTGGAATGATGACAGGAATGGCAGCATAACATAATCACAGGCCACCACATAACAACCCCTGACTGCATGTCATATGGTCGAAGCCTGGCATGTAGGTGGAGGACAGAGGCCAGAACACAGGCCCATGTGTGAAATAGTGTTGTCATACATACAAGTTGCTGGTGTTACAGGGTAGTCTGCAATATACCCTTAGGAATATGAAGTCAGAAACACAAATGGATGTAACCGTGTACTGATAGCACTCAACACACACACTGACGGTGATATATCTGACACAAGACCTGTGTGGTAAACAGACAAAATATAACAGGCACACCTGTGGCCATTATGTGGATAGGCCCACAGTTGAGAGCTATGCTGACAAACTGTATTCCATGTTAAACAAGTATGCACACACAAACACTGCAACACTGGTGCTATACAATGCATATAACAACACTACTCACACTCTGTCTGTAGTTCTGGAACCTTATACAAATATGTAGCTGGCCTGAGTCTGCAAGTTCTCTTGTAAGAGGTATTGCTACCTGCTGTCTGTAACACTGCTGCCCACACACAGGAAGGATGTCCACCATACAAGAAAGGTAAAAGGACCACACTCACGTGATGTAGGGATTTATAGTAGTGAGTTGCCATGACAGTGGTAATTGGAAATACTACATAGCATGCTGCATGCAGGTAGCAATTGGAGGACACTGACTGGTGCAGAGGCCATCACCTG